>NW_015642328.1:129747-140459 GCF_001515625.1 Sinocyclocheilus rhinocerous | reverse complement strand
TTTTTTTTAATCAAATTGGGTGGTTTTTGCATTTGAGGCAGTGCAATTTTGTTCTTGATATGATTCTTGTGATCTGAAAATGATTTTGATGATTTATCACTGTAAGCACATGGACTTTTCATTGAATTAGTTCCAAATCTAAAAAAGAAGACCAAAAGTCAAAACACGTTATCAAATTAATGATAATTGTGATTTGATATTCACATCTAGTTAAAATTTCACCACTAATTTTGAACCAACAAAAAATGAAATTGATTTGAGTGTGTAAACTAAAAAGACAAAATTCCCAGAGACGAAAGAACAAAGCAATTCTCATTTTCACACACTACAACCAGATGCACAAACTATAAAACAGACACAATCGAGAGGGGCAGTTTAACAGACAACTGCTTCCTCTGTCATGTGACCCAAAGACAAATATATCTGTCATTGTTAGTCTTAAACATGTAACAGGCGTGCAGTCTGGATGTATGTCAAAGAGAGAGGAAAATTGGCTGAAAATGGGTTAAGTTTTTTTTACTGCAAGATGTTGACGCATGCGTAAAGTAAGTTGCATTTAGGGAGAGTAGACAAACAACACAGCAAGCTGGGGGTCAAATCAGACATCAAAGGTTAAGCGAGGTCAAAGAAGCCTTTTAACCAGGGCCTGTAGGTCACAGATGTTTGTCTGTTTGCTTTCGTGGCACACTGCTGGAAAATACAGAGCAGATTCATCGGTAAAGTCATTAAATCTCATAATCATGGACGGTACCCACAGACTTTGGTTCAAAAGCAGCAGAGTATTGATTGAGGAATTCCACAAGAGGGTTCAAGATAGATGACTTCTATAGAAAATAGAAATAAACTCTCTGAAAACTTTAGTGCGAACAGTATTAACTTATGAGATGTTAAATTAGAACATAATCTAATCATCTAAAATCTATACTTTACTTTCTAATAGAAAATAACAAATACATTCCTCTGAAAAATAATTAAATACAATGAAACCACACAATGTCTAGTATTGTGGGGAAAGCAGTGATTAATGAAAGTATAAGATTCTTAAAATATATAATACTCCTTTATAAATACTGTAATTTGTCAATTTAACTGTCAATTTGACTTCCTTTTGATTGATAGATTAGAACAATGTGTCAATATATGTGACACTTTAAATGATATACTTGCAATATATTGAAATTGGTAATATTTAATTTATCCAACATTATATACCAGTGTAGTGCATGCTGGGAAATCGTGACATTCCAATACAGAGGGCTGACTAAACAACTGTTAAGACTCGTTTACACCAAGAATGATAGCTATAATGATAATAATATTACCTAGCCTCAATAACTGTCTATTTAATATAAGCTGCAGTTATGTCGTCTGCTGCTTTAACTGCTCAAGCTCTTTAAAGCTCTCTGATTGGCTGTCAAAGTTTTTATCATTCATTAGCTGGAAAAAAAGGTTTTTTCAAAGTTATTTCAACAATGTCATTCCTCTGTGCCATACCTGACAACATTTGGGTACCAAAATACGGGAAAGGGGGGTGGAGTCAAAAGTAATTTTATATTATATTATATTATTTTTATATTAATTTAAACAATTATTATCAAACAATTATATTCATTTAGTAACATAAATGTATCTTAGCGTAGGCTATATCTTTAGAGTTTTATAATTCATTATCTTCATTGTTTCCTTCCCGCGGTACTACCTGCGCACATATCAATAGCATCACTGGGCTGTAGGTTGCCAAGTTGAGGGGACAAATGGGTTGAAATTTGTATGCGTCGATCGTGTGAGAAAGATGCGTTTCATACAAGATCTGGCAACTTGACAACCTTGGAATTTGTTGTCGTGATTATTCATATAATGAGGTTTGGCCCATACAAATTACGGGAGTTTTACGGAAGTGAATGTAGCAAACATATAAAATATGCCCAGTGGGATTTTTTAAATTTTTATAGAAAGATTAACTGACAAGAGTGTACATCTGTGCGGTAAGGTGCCCCGTTAGAATGCAAACACTGTAACGCATCGAGTATTATTTGCAAAGTGAGACTATTCAAAACTCTTCTAACACAAGAGGTGTATCTCAATGTCGGGTGTCTAGTGTGTTCTTATCTCTGGTTGCACTATGGATAGGTAATTAAACAGGAGCTCCAATGCTGAACGGCCACCTGCAGGCCTGTGATAAAAACAACTCTCTCTCTCTTGGCACAGGATGGGGCCAAGCAATACTGGCTCTCTAATCTGGACCGTTCTTTCCTTTATTCTACCGTTTTTTTAAAAATTCATTTCCTGCATTCCATTGGCATCTAATTGCTTTTGAGTCTAAAAAGACGCTCACCTCTGTCTAATCAGCATGACAAAACAAGCTACACGTATTCTTAAAAAGTAGATATCTGCTTGAATCAGGCTAATAACTAAAATCCAGCTCATTACATATGCATCTTTTGGAAATTTCTTAGTATTGTGTGAATCTAAAATCACGAGTGCAGCATATAATGCCATCTGGTGTTCGTATAAGGAAGAGAAATGAGTCCTACAAATGCAATTCAGAGACACAGCATAGGAGCCATATTTAGTTATGTCTCATTTTGATCTGTTTATTACAGAAAAAGATATTATATGGCTTCAGAAGTCTTGGAGTATAGTGTGGACCACTTTTAAGGAAAATATTTGTAATTGTGTAATGTAATTTTGTGTTTAATACTGGTTTTAAACAACATGAAGGTGAGCAGAGAATGACAAAATTTTTCTTGGGTCATTCTTACTACACAGTTAATGAACGTCGCTTAATATTTTTGTGGAAACTGTGATACATTTTCTTCTAAATGATTCTTTGATGAATAGCAAGTTCAAAAGAACAGCATTTAGAAATATTTTGTAACATTATAAAATGTCTTCACTGTGATATTTGCTGATTACAAGTATTAATTTCTTAAAAAAAAAAACATAAATAAAATAAAATACTGACCCAAAACTTTTGAATGGCAGTGCATGTTTAATTGTAATATAATGGATACAACAATAAACTCCTACCCCCCCCCCCCCCCCCGTAATATTAACTCCTTTAACTAACAAAATTACATTCATTCTATACTGATTGTGTCTCACTTTAAAACATGAAAGATGATTAAAAAGTTAAAAAAAGTTAAAGCCCTCAAGCTGTAAGCAGTAACTCTCAATTCCTTCTCCGAGAAACGACTTTTATTTCCATTCTGTTGGGCATCCTGTTAATTTTCTCTAATTTGTTGAGCTTGACCATATTTCTGAAAGTCTGCCAAAGCCCTTTAGTAGAAAATCTTTTTTTTTTTTTTTTTATTACAAAAGTTACAGAGCTCAAAAGGTACTGCTTTACAGAAATGACCCATCTCATTCTTCATTCATCTTTATCTGGTTTGAGCCAAGCTGACGATTTAATGACAGAAAAATATCATGGGACTTTTTTTTTTTAGCAGAAACAAACAAATTTTTCATTTTAACAAAATTTTCGTTTCAATTAATTATCCGTAATTATTTCATCAAAAGCCTCAATATGATGCAGTGATAAGCCTGAACAAATCGCACTTGGAAAGATGTAGAACCTTGCTCTTTAGAGCTGATTAGTATTACACTACATGCCAACACAAATCTGCAATGCAACTTTAATATTAATACATCGCACTGAACCATTCCTGCATATGCAAACTGTACCATAAACTATAAGAGTGAGAGATGCTTCTGTCAAACAGATAATTGAGTCTCTGGAGGCTTCTTGCCCTCAATTCCTAATTCATTTTACCTTTTGTCTTGTTCAAACGGAAATACTTTACAACCGAATCATTTAAAACACTCTGAAAATGAGCCCCATTTAATGTTTCAGAATAAACAAAATGTGTGGGGTTTATTTACAACTTTCTAAAAATACATCCGCAACTTTACATAACAGAAATATAACTTTTTTGGTTTGCATGCAAGCATGAACTTTAAAATAATGAGGTCTGTGTGCAGAGAAATAATTTGAGAATGATACAGCAGAACTGCTCTACGGAATGATTCGGAAGCGTATCATTAATCAGCAGAAGCCCTCCTATGGAATTCCAGATAGGGGATAAAGGGGAAAACCCAACAATTTTTACAAACAGAGAACAGAATCACGTGACAACACGTCAAGACAGACACGTTGATAGACAGGAACACGATTTGGTACAGGAAATGCAGCGGAGATCTTTGCAACCATAAGCTTGAGGTATGATGCTTTGTTGAAACTGGCTCATACATACAGTACAGCACTCAGGTTAGTCTGATGGTGAGGATATGCATGGAGATCAAAAAATGGCGCCATGCACTGAATAATGAGAGAATAGCCTGGAAAATGACTCTGACTAGCAGCTACCATATTACATGCCACAAATGACTGCTTAAGAAAGCGTGACATTGAGAAGCGCACGGTTTGTGGCAATAAAACTCTTTCTATGCCATCTGCATTCAAAAACGACTTCATATGCAGACCGGCTCAGTCAGGTGAGGAGGAAGAGAGGGTGCCAAGGATCGTTCAAGGATGCTGGTCATTCTTAAAACACAACTTTCTTAAGATTACATCAATGCTTGAGCTCTAAAAACTCGTTGGATGGCAAGAAAAGATTTTGTTGCCTGTTATTCGCTTTGTTAATCAAAATGGCAATGTTCAAGGTCAAGCCCAGATGGAACAGATGCTTGAGAAAAATGGAGGAAAAATCGATTTCAACACCAAAATATCATGCGGAACAAGATGAGGCGAGATGACAGGATTGTTGCTTTTGGAAAGCTGGGAAATAACATCGACCACGAGCAAGCTCATGAAATTAAGAGGACAAATCAAGGGGAAGTACCCCACGCATGCGGTACAGAACACACCCCGAATATGAGGACGCACCCCTGCAGCGGTTATGTCTCATGCAGCTTCACATCAACTGATGTAGAGGTTAGAATGGCATGAATTTCTGTGTAAACGTGACTGGATGATTGGGACCCTGCCAATAGCTTTCTTTATGAGTACATAAAGATTCCAGAAAGATGGATATTGTTCTCAAACCGCTAAACTGATGAATGTCATTTGGAAGAAATTGGTATTGACATTTGAGAGAATTGCAGAGGGTCAGAACAGGCTAACAGAGCAGATCACTAGCCTGTCATGTCTGCATGAAAACTTAAACGTATGCATTTTCATCCAATGGAGCACAATAAACATGTTGCGCATTTCTGTGATGAAAGACAGCGTGCTCATTACAGGCCAATAGATAAAACTAACAGGCCATGAAATGGCTTTGGCCTCTGGAAATCATCTGATGGCACATTGTTCTTCTTGTTGTGCGCTGATTCGCTTTTCCGACATGGAAAATGTATAATTGGGTGTTTGTTTAACTAGGGGCACATCTGGCTTTCTGGACTTTGTGAAGAACACACTTTTTAAATACATTTGCTAGTTTACTTGCAGTAATTTGTAACAAAGTTATATTATGATATTTCATATAACATAATGCATTTCATAGCATTTTGTGGTGCAAATAAATAAATAGCTAAATAAATAAATAAAAACTTCTAAACATATATTTGGGTATAATATGTATTTCAATAAATGTAAATAATTTATGCAGATATTTATTATTTAGATGTTTATGATTATTTTGCTACTTTGTGAAAACCATCAAATCTATTATAAAAGCATCTAAATAAATGATGAAAGTATGGTAAAAAGACTTGATGTGATACATTTTAACGTGACCTTCATGTCACAGAAAAAAAGTTGAAATCTGTTAATTTTAATAAAAATCAACCCCTTGGATATAAAAGTGCCCAAAGTTGAAGAAACACGCAATTATTGTAAGTGGTAGGGTTTTACTCAAATGATAATGAGATTCATTTGACCTCTCTGGCTGGAATCATGATTTGCAAAGAAATACATTTTATATTATCTATAACTGCAATCACAAAAGTAGCATATTTCGCAAAAGACATGACAGACTATTTTCTCAAAGCTACAATTACGTTTGAAAAAAAAAAAGCCAATACCCAACTTCTCTCAAATCTCTCTCTTTCTCACTATCAATCTAATCACTGAATTGTATTTTTCATATTTGGGTTGGAAAATATTAGCAGAACAACTTGTTCACACTGACGCAAAATTATATCGTTAAAAATAAGCATAACGACACAAAACAAAAATTGGTACACAGAAATTCGATGATATCTGTTCTCTATTACAACAAGTTAACTTAAATCAAGCCTCTTGAAATGAGGAAACAGAAAGGAATCGAAAAGACTGCTTCAACAGCAATTAATCTAATAGATATCACTCTACTATAAGGCTGAAAGCAAAGTTCAAGAGAAATCTCAAAATGTATCATGTGCCAAAATGCAGTCCACTATCACATGGCAAAGAAACCTCAGTATGATACATTTTGAAGCATCAATGCAGAGAACATGTCACTTTCCTGTACTAATTTTGTACGTATGCTCTCATAATAGGCACTGGGGACAAAATTAGTAATCAGTGTGACCATGTTAACCACTTCGGAAAACCCCATGGCCAAGTGTAGCTCGTAATAAAATATTAGCAGAACAACTTGTTCACACTGACGCAAAATTATATCGTTAAAAATAAGCATAACGACACAAAACAAAAATTGGTACACAGAAATTCGATGATATCTGTTCTCTATTACAACAAGTTAACTTAAATCAAGCCTCTTGAAATGAGGAAACAGAAAGGAATCGAAAAGACTGCTTCAACAGCAATTAATCTAATAGATATCACTCTACTATAAGGCTGAAAGCAAAGTTCAAGAGAAATCTCAAAATGTATCATGTGCCAAAATGCAGTCCACTATCACATGGCAAAGAAACCTCAGTATGATACATTTTGAAGCATCAATGCAGAGAACATGTCACTTTTCTGTACTAATTTTGTACGTATGCTCTCATAATAGGCACTGGGGACAAAATTAGTAATCAGTGTGACCATGTTAACCACTTCGGAAAACCCCATGGCCAAGTGTAGCTCGTAATAAAAGTTTGAGGGGAATGATTTGACATCAGCTCTGATTCAAGGCTACTGAATAGACTAAGCATTATAAATCCATGCCTATTTCTGTTTTGTTTAGAATATTTCTTAAGATATCCTACTATATTCATGTCTCTATATTGGTGTACATGGGTTGGATTGGAAAGGAAGTTACACTTTTTCTATCCATGGGGGGAGGCGATGCTTTGAGGATCTGATCCTCAGTTGCACATGAAAGGCCACCACATAGAGGCAAGCAAAATTCAACTGACCTAGCCCACCTGCATGTCCTTCGCACTCGGCAAAGTCCTCGTCGTCACTGGAGCATTCGGCCGAAGAGACCATGTCATCCGTGGTCTATAATACGGTGAAACACACAAACAGGACAATAGACAAACAAAAGAGAGACTTGAATGCATTAGATTGCACCACCATAATGTAAAAGAACCTATTTAAATAAAGTTTCTAATATATTGTATAGGTCCAGATGCATTTTTCTGCACTGATTTTGAAGTAACAATTTGTGGTGTGCATGAGCAAAAACATCCAAGAAAGCCTTCAAAAGAAGAAAAAGAATTAAACAGACTGAGTTAAGAATTAAAAAATTTTTAAACTAATAAGTAAATATTTTTGTAACACTATTTTTTTGGTCAAACATTATGAAGATAAAATATGGACAACAATTTCCATTTCAACAACCTAAACAAATTAACAAAAACAAAAATCCGACAAGAACGCAAAACTTCCTAAAACATCCACACACACACACACACACACACACACACACACACACACGCACATTTTCCATGCTTTATGGGGACTTTTGATAGACATAATGATTTTTATACTGTTTAAACTGTATATTCTATCCCTAACTCTAAACTACCCCTCACAGAAAACTTTCTGTATTTTTAGATAAATTTTTTTTATAATAAATTAAAAAAAAACTTCCTTTAGTATGATTTATAAGCTGTTTTGCTCATAGGGACCAAAAAAATGTCTCCATTAGGTCAAAAATGAGGTATTACTATACTTGAGGGGACAATTGTTCCCCAAAATGTAGCCAATACCACACACACACACACACACACACTTAATTGTGTCTATATACATTAATTAAATGTATAAAAATATATCATAAAACACTTTCCACATGGACCAAATTATACAAAGTTGGTTTTTCAAGAAATAAGTACATATTGAAATAAGTAAGTAAATTAATAAATAATACATGGATTTAGAACAAGATGAGGGTGGAAAAATAACAGGATTTTCATTTTTGGGAGAACTATTCCCTCTGAATGGAGCTGAGAGTACCACACCCTTATTAGCAGCTGAAAGCATAATCAAATTAGCCACAATATTTAATAAATGAATATGCAATGAGTCTGAGATTTAGGGAATTTTATAAATGACAGAAGTTTCCGAGGAGCTCTGCAGGAACAGATTTCACGTAAGCCTGCTCGTGAGTCAGTGTCATTATTTCCCCGTCAATAAACATTAATTCACCGGTGACAGACAGTGAATGAGTTTGCTGAGCTCATCTTGGGTGTTAATTCCAAACTTTTATTTTGAAAAACTGCTCACGTCAAACATTTATACGAGTCACCTCCATCTCGCCCTTTCGAGAGTCTGCATGGATTTCCCATCACTGTATATCACCGGTGCTGAGAGGAGAGCACCAAACACATAGCGGCACTCTAAGATTATCTGTGTGTCTCCAACATCTCCCGCTCTGATTTATCCCCAGCGCTCTCCCTTACTCATGCCAACCGCCGCGGTGAGCTCGTTTTTCACACCCTCTGCTTGGCATGTCTTTATTAGGAGCAGATTAGAATGTGGGGCCAAATAAGTACTGTTGTAGACCAGGTTTATTAAATTTTAAATAACACAGCAATGGAGCAATGGAAAGCGCTCTCATACGAGAAAGCGCAGGGTCATAAATATGATTGGGTTTGATGGAATAATAAATTGTTTTCCCTCTACATTCTTGGTGGACTTTGCTTGGGGGGAGGGGGAGGGGGGGTGTTCTTGTTTTCTCCCAGTTTTGGTATGAAAATGGTGCAAAAATCCATTCGAATGCACATCAGGCTGGGCAGAGGTGGCGCTTCACACTGGCGGGGTGTGGAATATCGCTCTATGTGAATATAAAATTATTCATTGAATTTATATTTAGTGTGGCAAACAACTCATCTTCGTGACTGAAAGAGGAGGAGGATATCACAGATGCAGAAAGCAATGAGAAACGTAATTGACTGATTGCGGAGAAAATGTGAAATTATTTCAGGTTTCTCCCTTGAATGACAGCATTTAATCTCATAAACCGCTCCGAACAGAACCCACGGTTGATATTCGGTATGAAAACATTACTGACACAATAGCCGCCTTGAATATGTATGTCTATGAATACACGCAGACTAACGCACAGGTACAGATCCTGGAATCAGTTAGAAGCATTGAATATCTCAGAAGTCACTCTTCATATCCTCTTTCACAATAACACAAGCTCAGCGTTGATACAGGCCGAGAATGCAGTGGAGAGCTGCTGCATTATGCCATTTTATACTCATATATTGATACTTCTGTTGGGAAGGAGAAAATGGCCTAATCCACATATTAACAATGTGAGAATGTGTTTTGGTGGAATATAAGCCTTTAACGTTCATCTGTGCTGAAGAGTCTAATCTTTTTCCCTCCCTCTCTCACGCCCCGTCTGACAGTGACGGGAACTTAATATTGAACTCCTGGAAGATTAGCTTGTTTCTTCACTCTTCTCAAAGCCGAGAGGGTAATGCTTCATGGTGTCTGACAGATAAGCAAATCCGGTTAAATCCATTCAATTTATTTTCAGTCTTAATACATTATTTAAAGAACAATGTATTTTGGACAAATAAAAAAATTTAGAATTATCTGTTTATTGATTTTTTTTTAACATCATTCAATAAAGTTTACTTGGAGTCTGTTGCCACTAAATAATTTGCAGCAAAATGTGACCAACAGCCACGATTATAATTTCAACAACAAACTTTGGTACCTGAACTGAATAGGTTCTTAACAATTTATAATTACTAATTAACAATTTTATATTACAATACAAATCGTTGCAAAGCAACTTTACAGAAAATTAAGTTTCTACAATATTTAGTGGTAGCTTATCAGTGGTGACTGTCAGTTTATGTACATATGGCAGAAATGTACGGAAAAATAAATTAAAGACGTAATCAAACAGATGATGAACATTATTAACAGCAATTATTATATGATGCAATCAAACTTATAGCAAAGTCTGGTAGTTCTGTTTTTTATTTTGTGCATTGAATTATTAGCTTCTGAGAATCAGGATTATTATAGCTAACTAAAAGTAAAACTAACACTAAAACCATAGAACACATTTCCGTAAATGAAATGAAATAAATGTTTATTGAAATAATAAAAAAAAACTTTTCTGCAAAACTGCAACATTTCTAATTTTCATTTAGTTTAAATTGTACTAAAATAACTAAAATATATACACTTTAAAAACAAACAAACCAAAACTAATAAAATAGACAAAAAAATTAATAAATCTGAAAATATATTTGTGACTCTGGAGCACAAGATCAGTCTTAAGTCACACGTATATATAATTGTAGCAATAGCCAACAATACATTGTATGGGTCAAAATTATAAATTTTTCTTTTATGCCAAAAATCATTAGGA
>NW_015642328.1:112332-124478 GCF_001515625.1 Sinocyclocheilus rhinocerous | reverse complement strand
ATTCTTGGTGGACTTTGCTTGGGGGGAGGGGGAGGGGGGGTGTTCTTGTTTTCTCCCAGTTTTGGTATGAAAATGGTGCAAAAATCCATTCGAATGCACATCAGGCTGGGCAGAGGTGGCGCTTCACACTGGCGGGGTGTGGAATATCGCTCTATGTGAATATAAAATTATTCATTGAATTTATATTTAGTGTGGCAAACAACTCATCTTCGTGACTGAAAGAGGAGGAGGATATCACAGATGCAGAAAGCAATGAGAAACGTAATTGACTGATTGCGGAGAAAATGTGAAATTATTTCAGGTTTCTCCCTTGAATGACAGCATTTAATCTCATAAACCGCTCCGAACAGAACCCACGGTTGATATTCGGTATGAAAACATTACTGACACAATAGCCGCCTTGAATATGTATGTCTATGAATACACGCAGACTAACGCACAGGTACAGATCCTGGAATCAGTTAGAAGCATTGAATATCTCAGAAGTCACTCTTCATATCCTCTTTCACAATAACACAAGCTCAGCGTTGATACAGGCCGAGAATGCAGTGGAGAGCTGCTGCATTATGCCATTTTATACTCATATATTGATACTTCTGTTGGGAAGGAGAAAATGGCCTAATCCACATATTAACAATGTGAGAATGTGTTTTGGTGGAATATAAGCCTTTAACGTTCATCTGTGCTGAAGAGTCTAATCTTTTTCCCTCCCTCTCTCACGCCCCGTCTGACAGTGACGGGAACTTAATATTGAACTCCTGGAAGATTAGCTTGTTTCTTCACTCTTCTCAAAGCCGAGAGGGTAATGCTTCATGGTGTCTGACAGATAAGCAAATCCGGTTAAATCCATTCAATTTATTTTCAGTCTTAATACATTATTTAAAGAACAATGTATTTTGGACAAATAAAAAAATTTAGAATTATCTGTTTATTGATTTTTTTTTAACATCATTCAATAAAGTTTACTTGGAGTCTGTTGCCACTAAATAATTTGCAGCAAAATGTGACCAACAGCCACGATTATAATTTCAACAACAAACTTTGGTACCTGAACTGAATAGGTTCTTAACAATTTATAATTACTAATTAACAATTTTATATTACAATACAAATCGTTGCAAAGCAACTTTACATAAAATTAAGTTTCTACAATATTTAGTGGTAGCTTATCAGTGGTGACTGTCAGTTTATGTACATATGGCAGAAATGTACGGAAAAATAAATTAAAGACGTAATCAAACAGATGATGAACATTATTAACAGCAATTATTATATGATGCAATCAAACTTATAGCAAAGTCTGGTAGTTCTGTTTTTTATTTTGTGCATTGAATTATTAGCTTCTGAGAATCAGGATTATTATAGCTAACTAAAAGTAAAACTAACACTAAAACCATAGAACACATTTCCATAAATGAAATGAAATAAATGTTTATTGAAATAATAAAAAAAAAACTTTTCTGCAAAACTGCAACATTTCTCATTTTCATTTAGTTTAAATTGTACTAAAATAACTAAAATATATACACTTTAAAAACAAACAAACAAAAACTAATAAAATAGACAAAAAAAAAATAAATCTGAAAATATATTTGTGACTCTGGAGCACAAGATCAGTCTTAAGTCACACGTATATATAATTGTAGCAATAGCCAACAATACATTGTATGGGTCAAAATGATAAATTTTTCTTTTATGCCAAAAATCATTAGGATATTAAGTAAAGATCACGTTCATTGAAGATATTTTGTAAATTTCCTACCGTGAATATATCAAAACTTAATTTTTGATCAGTAATATGCATTGCTAAGAACTTAATTTGGACAAGTTTATATGCGATTTTCTCAATATTTAGATTTTTTTACACCCTCAGATTCCAGATTTTCAAACAGTTGTATCTCGGCCAAATATTGTCCTATCCTAACAAACCATACATCAATGGAACGTTTATTTATTCATCTTTCAGATGATGTATAAATCTCAAATTCAAAAAATTAACCCTTATGACTGGTTTTGTGGTCCAGGGTCACATAAAAAAAAATCTAATTCAAAATATTAACAAAAACTATAATAGTATCTCGTATACTAAAATAACACTGCTGAGAGTGAAGAGATGTTTAGAAACCAAATGTGTCTATTTTGCATATTGTGGGAAATATGCAGAATATTAATAATTTGATTGTTTAATTTTGCAGCATAAATTATTCTGGATCCTGAAAACAAACCAGTTGAAACAACTGATTTAGTAAACACCACATTGATTTTGACTCGCACATGATAATGAGAATGAGAGGGACATAAGTTTAGTATGCTTCACTGTTGTGTACCTGGAAATAGTGCACCTGTGTCACATCTTCATAATGCATATTTTCTAAGTTTTATATCCACTGAAAACTTGTGGAAAGACATTTCAGTTTTATCGATTGAACGATCAACTTCCACGTACGCAACAGTACGACATATTGAATGGACTCTCTCACAGCCTCACTTCTGTTCACGTCAGATTAAATATGGTGTCTGCTCTAACTAAAGTCTATGGATTGCTTACACTTCATATTGAATAATAGCTGACTACATAGCTGTACAGGATGAGAACTACATAGCGTTAGATGACAGGGCCCTTTGGACCTGTTATTCATCTGGCCTGGTGAAATGAGCAGCTCTGCTGTGTATTAAGTTTTAGTGAGCTGTCTGCTGGCCTGCTGAAGCAAAGAGTGAAATCTGATTATTCTACCTTGACAAGGTACAGGTCATTATGGACAGGCTTGTATTTTCACCCTTGAGCTTCAATAATAGTCTGTGAATTCACAGAAATCAGAGTGGACTGACTGCAGCTATGAGCAAAAAGAGCATGTTTGTGCAAAATAAAAGTCAGGGAAAATGAACATAATGTTAACAAATCTGAAAATGACTGAAATTTGAAAATGCATATAAAGTAAGATGTAAAATCTAATTTTAACTATTTGTTGTTAATGTAAGTTAAAAAGGTAAAAATATAAATAAATGTAAAACAGAGGCATTTTCACTAGTTTTCTCAGCATTTTGGACACCATTGTACAGTATATATACAATAGATAGATTTAAAGTTGTCACTGTATATAGAGATTTCCCCTTCCGCTTCAATAATAGTCTGTGAATTCACAGAAATCAGAGTGGACTGACTGCAGCTATGAGCAAAAAGAGCATGTTTAAAAAAAATAAAAGTCAGGGAAAATGAACATAATGTTAACAAATCTGAAAATGACTGAAATTTGAAAATGCATATAAAGTAAGATGTAAAATCTAATTTTAACTATTTGTTGTTAATGTAAGTTAAAAAGGTAAAAATATAAATAAATGTAAAATTCATTTTTCACTTTTTTCTCAGCATTTTGGACACCATTGTACAGTATATATACAATAGATACATTTAAAGTTGTCACTGTATATAGAGATTTCCCCTTCCTTTCTCCAACCAGATATAGAAAGAGAGCTTAAAGCTCTGCGGTCCTGAACCTTTGATTGTTGTGGACAACAGCACTTCTGAGATAAACTCATTGTGACTGTTACCAAAGACTGGACTTCATGAAAAGCTGGCTAGTCTGCAAGAATTAAAAAAAGCCCTAGATTGTCACAATTCCATTTGGAGTAAAGTGATGTGAAATAGCTGTTCACACAGTAAGTGGCTTGAAATCAGACTGTAAAATTAAGAGAAAGACACTGATGGGAGTAACATTATTGCAACTCTTTCTGAATTCTCAAATCTCAATCTAAACCTCTAATCTAGTAATATAAAATATAAAATATTTTTATTTTCATATTTTTCATATTTTCAATTTCACTTTACGGTTCTTATACAGTTTATGAATATAAAATATAATATAATATAATATAAAATTCAAAATTATTTTTTATAATTAAGTTGTAATAACAGCAGTTGGGCACAGTCATTTTTTTGTTATTTAAAAATACAAATTGTTCACATTAATAACAAATGAATTTTAAAAAATAATAATTACTAATAATTACTTAAACTAAAACATATATACAGTAAATTAAAACTAAATTAGCGTGCAGCTTAAAGGGACAGAAAAGTTCCTGTAATTGAAGAATCACTGATATATAGCAGTATAAAAGAATGGTTCTGGCAAATGTGGCATGGCTTGGCAACTTCCAGTCCACTTCCTACACAAAGCCAGCAGTCTGATAAAGAGCATGTTTGTGCAAAATAAAAGTCAGGGAAAATGAACATAATGTTAACAAATCTGAAAATGACTGAAATTTGAAAATGCATATAAAGTAAGATGTAAAATCTAATTTTAACTATTTGTTGTTAATGTAAGTTAAAAAGGTAAAAATATAAATAAATGTAAAATTCATTTTTCACTTTTTTCTCAGCATTTTGGACACCATTGTACAGTATATATACAATAGATACATTTAAAGTTGTCACTGTATATAGAGATTTCCCCTTCCTTTCTCCAACCAGATATAGAAAGAGAGCTTAAAGCTCTGCGGTCCTGAACCTTTGATTGTTGTGGACAACAGCACTTCTGAGATAAACTCATCGTGACTGTTACCAAAGACTGGACTTCATGAAAAGCTGGCTAGTCTGCAAGAATTAAAAAAAGCCCTAGATTGTCACAATTCCATTTGGAGTAAAGTGATGTGAAATAGCTGTTCACACAGTAAGTGGCTTGAAATCAGACTGTAAAATTAAGAGAAAGACACTGATGGGAGTAACATTATTGCAACTCTTTCTGAATTCTCAAATCTCAATCTAAACCTCTAATCTAGTAATATAAAATATAAAATATTTTTATTTTCATATTTTTCATATTTTCAATTTCACTTTACGGTTCTTATACAGTTTATGAATATAAAATATAATATAATATAAAATTCAAAATTTATTTTTATAATTAATTTGTAATAACAGCAGTTGGGCACAGTAATTTTTTGTTATTTAAAAATACAAATTGTTCACATTAATAACAAATTAATTTTAAAAAATCCCATTTTATAAAATTGTGCAAAGTGGAATTTCCTAATTTTAACACTACAAATTTATTATAAAGGGTCAAAACAGTGATGTTAGTGCCAACTAAAACTATAACATAGTTTTCATTAACTGAAATAATTCAATTATAAACATTATATGAAAATCTTACACTTCAACAAAAATTCTGAAGTGTTGCCAGGTTTAATTTGAAGTACTAAACTAATTACTTAAACTAAAACATATATACAGTATATTAAAACTAAATTAGCGTGCAGCTTAAAGGGACAGAAAAGTTCCTGTAATTGAAGAATCAGTGATATATAGCAGTATAAAAGAATGGTTCTGGCAAATGTGGCATGGCTTGGCAACTTCCAGTCCACTTTCTACACAAAGCCAGCAGTCTGATTACGTTCTTTGCCTACTTATGGCAGAAAACCCTTGCAGCTGCAGGGCGAGATGGTATTTTGGGCCTGTGACATTGTGGATGCTGGTTAGCATTCAGCTCTTTGCCTCGAGGCCTGCTCTGCCTATGCAAATCTGCTTAATCAATGCAGGATATTTACCATGGCTCTGCTCAAAGATAACTGACAGCCTGGGTGAGCCGTTCCAGTGTCCTGCTGGGTACAGAAAGCAGGAGGGAACTATGGAGTGACAGAGCAGAAGAGGCCAGCATCTCAATTCAGCTGAATTTGGTTATTCCGGAAACCCTAAGGATGTTTATGAAAAAAGAAAGCTATGGTATTTTCGGAGATGTGATTACACAGGGTCTAGTCAAAGCCTTCTAATATCAAAAATGCTCTGCATCAAAGGACAAACGGAGCATAAACAAATGCGGAAATAATTTGAAAAGCTGAAGAGAAGAGTTGGTCTAAATGCTCGCTGTCGCACACTGATGCAGACAACAAAGCTAACATCTCTATCGTTCGTGTGCATGTAATATTTCAATTGAAGTGAATGAAAAAAGTGTCCTTGAAAAATTGTGGCTTAGCCGCTCTACATATTTACTATAAATAGGTGGAGCTATTGACAGACGTGTTGGGTGAAGACTTGATAGGAAGATCTGATATCACATTATGTGGCTGTATAGCAAATTCAGCTGCGTGGAAGAATAAATGGATTAAACAGTCACCACTGACAGTAAGGACACTAAAATTGGCTTCTCTTTCCATTTGCATCTCAAAATACAGCAAAAATGTGACCACTTAAATTTAAGCCGCTGGTTTTGAATTCAATGAAAAATGCCATAAAAATGGATTTAAACACCCATGTTTTTCTCATATTTAGCAAAACGACACAAGCAAGCTTTGAGGAGAAAATCTTTAAGAGCTAAAAGGGGTCACATGTCAAATTCATTGCACTTTTCTTCACCTTAAATTACTGTGCTTTAAATTACTGTGCTGACAGTCTTCCATAAATTAGTGACTTAATACGAAGCATTTCTTGTACATTTCTGAGGTGTAAAAGCTTAATAGTCTCGTTGCTTGATGAAAAGCTTCACACATTTAGTGCTGCTGACCCGTAGACCCCCCAAATTACTTATTTCTATTGATTCATTTCGTTCATTTGGCTTGTCTCGCAGGGTGATTCAATTGAGGTCAGAGAGCAGCTTGTGAACAATACAGGACATTTCATTAATAACACTGAAATAAGCGCAGTGTGAACACAAGAACAGACTTAAATACATTAACGCTGAAAGCCTATTATCAAGTCATGTGAAGCCCAGTTTCTCTTTATCTTCACTCAGTGCTCAACAGTTAAAAACTATTATCAAATAGTTCAATGCTGAAAAATTTCAGCTGATTTCCCCCCCGTTTTATTGGATCGAGGAGGCCGTATTTACAAAATCTGCACAAGTAAAGCAAAGTCGAAATTCACATAGGGGTTCACATGTCAAATTCATTGCACTTTTCTTCACCTTAAATTACTGTGCTTTAAATTACTGTGCTGACAGTCTTGCATAAATTAGTGACTTAATACGAAGCATTTCTTGTACATTTCTGAGGTGTAAAAGCTTAATAGTCTCGGTGCTTGATGAAAAGCTTCACACATTTAGTGCTGCTGACCCGTAGACCCCCCAAATTACTTATTTCTATTGATTCATTTCGTTCATTTGGCTTGTCTCGCAGGGTGATTCAATTGAGGTCAGAGAGCAGCTTGTGAACAATACAGGACATTTCATTAATAACACTGAAATAAGCGCAGTGTGAACACAAGAACAGACTTAAATACATTAACGCTGAAAGCCTATTATCAAGTCATGTGAAGCCCAGTTTCTCTTTATCTTCACTCAGTGCTCAACAGTTAAAAACTATTATCAAATAGTTCAATGCTGAAAAATTTCAGCTGATTTCCCCCCCGTTTTATTGGATCGAGGAGGCCGTATTTACAAAATCTGCACAAGTAAAGCAAAGTCGAAATTCACATAGCACGGGATCAGCGCATCCTCTGCCAAAAGTCTGTGCATGTAAATCCTGTAGATATAGGAGCAAGCGTGTGATTTACGCTCCAAACAGAAGCCAGATCATTTATTTCACAGGAGCCCCTCAGTCCTAATCGATTATATAGCACCAAGGAAAGTGCTGATGCTGGAATAATCTTGGAGATTTAGGAAGTTCCTCCTGTCATGTTTTTATGCCTCTTTTTGATTGAAGATGTTGGTATGGTCAACATGTTTGATGCCGAGATTTAGCGGGAATCACTGGGAACCGAGCTAACTCTGATGTCACAATAGTATTCTGAAGTAAAAAGTCATTCCGATGTCGTAATCAATGGGAAAATAGCTATTTCTTATGTCATAATTACTGGGAACAGAATTATGACATCATAAGCAGTGGAAAAAGAACTAATTTTGATGTCACAATCAGTAAAAAAGACATTCTCATGTCATAATCATTGGGAACAGAACTAATTATGGTGCCATAATCAGTGGGAAAAAAACTAATTCTGATGTCATAATCAGTGAAAACAAAAGTATTCTGAAGTTAAAAGACATTCTGATGTCATAAGTGGAAAAATGGCTATTTATGATGTCACAGTCAGAGGGAAAAATACTAATTATAATGTAATAGTTTTTGGGAAAAGAACAAATTTTGATGTCACAATCAGTGAAAAAAACACTCTGATGTCATAATCAGTGAGAAAAGACATTCTGATGTCATAATCATTTGGAATAGAATTAACTATGGTGGCATAATCAGTGGAAAAAATCTAATTCTGATGTCATAATCAATGGGGACAAAATTTATGATGTCAAAATCACTGGGAACAGAGGTAATTAATTTGTCATAATCAGTAGAAAAATAACTAATTATGACGCCATAATCAGTGGAGAAAGACATTCTGATGTCACAATCAATGGGAAAATAATTGATGTCATAATCAATAGGAAAAGAACTAATGATGTCATAAAGAATGGAAACAATGAATTAATTTCTAACTAATTTCATAATGAGTAAGAACACAGCTAATTCTGGTGAAACTTTGCAAAGAAGATCTAAGGGCCCTATCATACACCCGTCGCAATGCAGCGCAAGTGTTTCAGCCCGACGCAGTTCTCATTTTCCCGTCCTGCGCCGCATTGTTTAAATAGTAAATGCATTTGCGCCCATTTGTGCGCCCATGGGCGTCTAAAAAAGAGGTGTGTTCAGGCGCATTGTTGGCGCATTGCTATTTTGATGAACTGAAAATAGACTGCGCCATAGACCAACTCAAACCTTGTCTAAAGTCTGGCGCAATATTTTTTCTTTGTTATTTAAAGAGCGCGTTAGTAATATGCGCCTATAGGCGGGTGCACAACGCTAATCAATGCAGGATATTTACCATGGCTCTGCTCAAAGATAACTGACAGCCTGGGTGAGCCGTTCCAGTGTCCTGCTGGGTACAGAAAGCAGGAGGGAACTATGGAGTGACAGAGCAGAAGAGGCCAGCATCTCAATTCAGCTGAATTTGGTTATTCCGGAAACCCTAAGGATGTTTATGAAAAAAGAAAGCTATGGTCTTTTCGGAGATGTGATTACATAGGGTCTAGTCAAAGCCTTCTAATATCAAAAATGCTCTGCATCAAAGGACAAACGGAGCATAAACAAATGCGGAAATAATTTGAAAAGCTGAAGAGAAGAGTTGGTCTAAATGCTCGCTGTCGCACACTGATGCAGACAACAAAGCTAACATCTCTATCGTTCGTGTGCATGTAATATTTCAATTGAAGTGAATGAAAAAAGTGTCCTTGAAAAATTGTGGCTTAGCCGCTCTACATATTTACTATAAATAGGTGGAGCTATTGACAGACGTGTTGGGTGAAGACTTGATAGGAAGATCTGATATCACATTATGTGGCTGTATAGCAAATTCAGCTGCGTGGAAGAATAAATGGATTCAACAGTCACCACTGACAGTAAGGACACTAAAATTGGCTTCTCTTTCCATTTGCATCTCAAAATACAGCAAAAATGTGACCACTTAAATTTAAGCCGCTGGTTTTGAATTCAATGAAAAATGCCATAAAAATGGATTTAAACACCCATGTTTTTCTCATATTTAGCAAAACGACACAAGCAAGCTTTGAGGAGAAAATCTTTAAGAGCTAAAAGGGGTCACATGTCAAATTCATTGCACTTTTCTTCACCTTAAATTACTGTGCTTTAAATTACTGTGCTGACAGTCTTGCATAAATTAGTGACTTAATACGAAGCATTTCTTGTACATTTCTGAGGTGTAAAAGCTTAATAGTCTCGTTGCTTGATGAAAAGCTTCACACATTTAGTGCTGCTGACCCGTAGACCCCCCAAATTACTTATTTCTATTGATTCATTTCGTTCATTTGGCTTGTCTCGCAGGGTGATTCAATTGAGGTCAGAGAGCAGCTTGTGAACAATACAGGACATTTCATTAATAACACTGAAATAAGCGCAGTGTGAACACAAGAACAGACTTAAATACATTAACGCTGAAAGCCTATTATCAAGTCATGTGAAGCCCAGTTTCTCTTTATCTTCACTCAGTGCTCAACAGTTAAAAACTATTATCAAATAGTTCAATGCTGAAAAATTTCAGCTGATTTCCCCCCCGTTTTATTGGATCGAGGAGGCCGTATTTACAAAATCTGCACAAGTAAAGCAAAGTCGAAATTCACATAGCACGGGATCAGCGCATCCTCTGCCAAAAGTCTGTGCATGTAAATCCTGTAGATATAGGAGCAAGCGTGTGATTTACGCTCCAAACAGAAGCCAGATCATTTATTTCACAGGAGCCCCTCAGTCCTAATCGATTATATAGCACCAAGGAAAGTGCTGATGCTGGAATAATCTTGGAGATTTAGGAAGTTCCTCCTGTCATGTTTTTATGCCTCTTTTTGATTGAAGATGTTGGTATGGTCAACATGTTTGATGCCGAGATTTAGCGGGAATCACTGGGAACCGAGCTAACTCTGATGTCACAATAGTATTCTGAAGTAAAAAGTCATTCCGATGTCGTAATCAATGGGAAAATAGCTATTTCTTATGTCATAATTACTGGGAACAGAATTATGACATCATAAGCAGTGGAAAAAGAACTAATTTTGATGTCACAATCAGTAAAAAAGACATTCTCATGTCATAATCATTGGGAACAGAACTAATTATGGTGCCATAATCAGTGGGAAAAAAACTAATTCTGATGTCATAAACAAAAGTATCAAAAGTATTCTGAAGTTAAAAGACATTCTGATGTCATAAGTGGAAAAATGGCTATTTATGTCAGAGGGATCATACAGCAGATCTTACCAGCTATAGACAGGATGACCACGATAAAGTCGAATACATTCCAGCCGACGGTGAAGAAGTACTGCCGTAGCGCAGCCATCTTTAGCACACATTCGCTGGTGAAGAGCACAATGAAACCAACATTGATCCAGTGCAGCACTTTGTCCATTTCCTTGGATTGATCTTCCGTCTCCACCATCATAGTGACCATATTGAGCCAGATAAGGACCATAATGAAAATGTCAAAGGCCTGGTTGGTTACGAGGTCAAAGATGAATCCTTGAATCTTGTTCTGAAATAAATGAGAATTTATACATGAAAAGATGAACATCAAGTCATTCCAACCCCTTTTTGTTTTATACCTTCTGTGAAGCAGAATGTTTGCACTTCTCTATTCCATATAACAAAAGCTGTGGTGATTTATACTAGGAAATCTTAACAGTAGTCTATGGGCTCTATCATACACCCGGCGCAAGGCGCGGCGCGGCGCATGTGTTTTTTGCTAGTTTCAGCCCGACGCAGTTCTCATTTTCCCATCCTGCGCCGCGTTGTTTAAATAGTATTTGCATTTGCGCCCATTTGTGCGCCCATGGGCGTCTAAAAAAGAGGTGTGTTCAGGCGCATTGTTGGCGCATTGCTATTTTGATGAACTGAAAATAGACTGCGCCATAGACCAACTCAAACCTTGTCTAAAGTCTGGCGCAATATTTTTTCTTTGTTATTTAAAGAGCGCGTTAGTAATATGCGCCTATAGGCGGGTGCACAACGCGCGTACACTTTGCTTATTACTCACACAGGGACGTGCAGCAGCGCACAAACATTTTTCAAAATGAAAAATTACATTCCGCCATGTAAATAGCGAACTCACCATGGGTTCTGGCTTTTAAAGGTGATGGGAGATGAGACTCTGATTGGTTTAAGGTAATTAATTTGTCATAATCAGTAGAAAAATAACTAATTATGACGCCATAATCAGTGGAGAAAGACATTCTGATGTCACAATCAATGGGAAAATAATTGATGTCATAATCAATAGGAAAAGAACTAATGATGTCATAAAGAATGGAAACAATGAATTAATTTCTAACTAATTTCATAATGAGTAAGAACACAGCTAATTCTGGTGAAACTTTGCAAAGAAGATCTAAGGGCCCTATCATACACCCGTCGCAATGCAGCGCAAGTGTTTCAGCCCGACGCAGTTCTCATTTTCCCGTCCTGCGCCGCATTGTTTAAATAGTAAATGCATTTGCGCCCATTTGTGCGCCCATGGGCGTCTAAAAAAGAGGTGTGGTCAGGCGCATTGTTGGCGCATTGCTATTTTGAAGAACTGAAAATAGACTGCGCCATAGACCAACTCAAACCTTGTCTAAAGTCTGGCGCAATATTTTTTCTTTGTTATTTAAAGAGCGCGTTAGTAATAT
>NW_015642328.1:107948-111295 GCF_001515625.1 Sinocyclocheilus rhinocerous | reverse complement strand
GATGGGAGATGAGACTCTGATTGGTTTATTGCACGTTTCACCTAAAAAACACACATTACTCATTAAGAGAATAGGGACAACCCTTTTAGACCATGCGCCCGGGTGCGCCGACTGTTTTCCCGTCGTTAAACTAGCAAAAGTGGATTCAGACACGCCCTGATTGCACCTGCGCTGTGCGCTTTAGACCATGCGCTTAGATCGTTAAAATAGGGCCCTAATTGTTTCGTTTTAACAACATTTGAATACTGATATATATACAGTGCGATCACAGCTCTCATGTTTAGAGCGTACATGTAGCACTTTGTTGGCTAATTGAATGGATGAGACAGTCTGATTTAGCTAACCAAACAGGTCTAATTAAATGAACTTTCCAATTAAATAATTTACAGCAGTAGGGTAGAGCAGAACGGTGAATCAGAAATAGCTTGTGTGGCAGCGTATATTCTTTCCAAATCACACCCTTGATTTGCTCGTAGGAGGTGAGGAGTTTTTCACCTACACGGGAAATACTGTAAACGTCTGTCATTGTAGCTTGACTAAAATATGTCCTGCTCTAAAAAGGTTGGCAAACAAACATGTCTAGAGAAACAAAGCATTTTATGTAGCAGAATGGGTTTAAAAATGAAATTATCTGAAGAAGAGCTGTGTCACGTCAAGAGGTTTTAGAAGTTTAGGTTAAGCTGAATCATGGGAAATACTTGTGCGATTTACATTTCAAATAAAATATGAACATAAATGAGAAGAAATCATTATGGTTGATTTAAAAACATACATGGCTAATCTTTAGCCAAATCATTTATAATGTTTTAGACATTAGCATTTCATCACCAAACATGCTATACACTACCGTTTCAAAGTTTGGGATCAGTAAGAATTTATTTATTTATTTAAACATTGATAACTATAAAAAATGTTTCTTAAGCAGCAAATCAGCATATATTTCTGAAGGATCATGTGACATTGAAGACTGCAGTAACGATGCTGAAAATTCAGCTTCAGGAATAAATTACATTTTTAAATTGATTAAACAGTTCTTTTATATTGTAATTATATTTCACAGTATTACTGTATTACTGTTTTTTTTTTTTTTTAAGGGGGCGATCTGAAATAGATCTGAAATGCCACACGATCGTGTGATTGAAAGTGCTCCAGCCATGCCTGCATTTCAAACATCTTCAAGAGGTGATCAGCAGTAATTAAGATAAAAGCTCCACTTATTATGCAATTAAGATAAAAGAAAATATCTAGCTAGTCGCTTTAGTCACCTTAACCCTAAATGATTCCATGTAGCTTCAAAAAAGGAGGCAGACAAAAGCAGACATTAAAACAAAAGTTTGCTGACTCTGGTCCTCAGATAATCATCTCCTTTCATCCCTCCTGTGGGTTTCTCTGGCCTTGATGCTATCATGTCTATCTCCACTTTGGCAGTACAAGGAGTGAACAGCTTGTATTACAAACTGAATCAATAAGAAGGGAGAAGATCAGGTTCAGAATGATTCAGAGAGTTCCACCTCTCTGATGACAACCATTTGACATCTTATCGCACATCGTGTTTTCTCCAAGAAAAAGGCCTGAGTGATAACAGAGGCATATCTATATGATGAAAGGACAACGAAGGCTTAGCACAGAGAAAAAAACAAGGGATCTTCTACTGAAAGAATACAGTATTTCAGCAATGTATTCATTTGAAAGCTCTTTGATATGAATATGATATGATCAAGATATGATCAGATAAATAAATATGTAAATGCTATTACTTAGATATGAATATATAAAATGTAACATCAACTATTATATAACTAATATATCATACTACAATAATCTTATATAAATCTTATATAAAAATATTCTAAATATTTTCATATGAAATAAAAAAAAATTATACTAATTATTGTTATTATTATTATTATTATTATTATTATTTGGTGTATTATTTATCAGGTGTAAGCAAAGTACATTTTCAAGATGGTATTTATCTGTTTCATTCCTTTAAATTTTTTTTGAAACAGATACAATCAAATAAATAAATAAATAAATAAATAAATATGTAAATGCTATTACTTTGATATGAACAGATAAAATGTAACATCAACTATATACAGAAAAAAATTGGTGTAGGACATACTTTGCAATTATTTGTACAATTTCCCTAGCAATTTGAGTGAAAACTACACTGAATTAAATACTGAATTATACATGAAATTTTGAATTAGAAAATCTGAAATAGTATTTTCTTGTAAAACATACTACAAAAATCTTAAATACAACTTTGAAAAATCTTTGAACTTTGAAAGAAAAAACAAAACAAAACTGGCAGGTGTGGCAAAATGTTAGTTTTAGGCCCTGCCTAAACACAATATTTTGTGTTCAAGTACATTTAAAGGTATTATTCAGACATTATTTTAACATTCAGAATATTTTAAAGATTTATTATTGTGGCTGAATGAATGTGTAAATGCCTCCTTCACTGAAGTACATCTTTCCCGCTCTTCATTTCTCTCTTTGTATCTCACCTGGCTATTGACTTTCTAAGCTCTCTTTGCTCACCACCTCTTTGCACTAGAATGGCCTGCAGCAAGGACTCACTCCAGAGCACTTCATTTTGTTTTGTACTCTTGACTCTTTTTTGTGCTGCACGGCAAACTATAATCGTCACGAGCTTACGCTGAAGCTTTCAAACAGCCACCGTTCATCTTCCTGTTTACACGGGAACGGTCCTGTGCCTTATCTTTAATCACTTTCTGGCTGAGGAGGGCAAGGTCGCATGGGACCTTATGACAAACTATCTCCCTGAGCACTTCTCTTTGTGTCCTCGCTAAAATTAGAAAGCAATACGCAGTTTGTTTCAATTATAGATTCAAATCTAAAGTGGCGTCTTTTATTATGCCGTGCCTGTTTAATTTGAAGAGGGGATGGAAATGGTCTTGGGAGATAGAGAGGTGCGTGTGGTAATGTCTGGATGATAGAGGCAGAAGACAGAGCAATGGCACAGGAACACTGAGTTCAGACGGCATGTACAAGTCTGATTTCATTAACCAGATACCTTAATATCAGAATATGAGGAATCTGTCCTCATGATAAGACATTTAAAAAAATATATATTAATAGTAATACATTTTATTTTTACAGCACCTTCCATGCATAAAATGTGCTTTGGAGAACATATAAATAGAGAGAAAAAGAAAGAAAAAAAGAAAAGAAAGTATAAAATCCAGAGATAACAATTATTATTTTTTTTTTAAATATTTGAAACATATTCAAAATATTTTCATATGTAATCAAAATAACAAAATAGTTACACTCTATTAATTTAAATTATGCATAATAATAATAATAATAATAATAAT
>NW_015642328.1:107427-107815 GCF_001515625.1 Sinocyclocheilus rhinocerous | reverse complement strand
TGTTCATACGTTTTATTATTATTTAATAATAATAATAATAATAATAATAATTACTATTATTATTATTATTATTATTATTAATTAATACATTATTTATCAGGTGTAAGCAAAGTACATTTTCAAAATGAAAATTGTGTTGCTATTTATCTGTTTCATTAATTTCTTTAAAAATATAATAAAAAAACTTAGATTTAATCAAATTAATAACTAAATATGTAAACACTAATACTTCAAATTATATATAAAAATTAATAATAATTATTATTTTAATTCCTTAATAAGTAATTATGATTCATTACAAATGTATCCAATGTAAAAAAAAAAAGCAGATTATCAAAATTAAAACGATATAGGTATTTATCTGTTTCATCCATTTCACTAAAAATAT
>NW_015642328.1:75606-107159 GCF_001515625.1 Sinocyclocheilus rhinocerous | reverse complement strand
AATAATAATAATAATAATAATAATTACTACTACTACAGATAATAATAATAATAATTCTTATTATTATTTTCAAAATTATTCTTTATTAGAAATTATTTACTATACAAAGTATATTTTCAAAATGAAAATCGTATGGGTATTTATTTATTTGTTTCATCCATTTCAATAAAAATATAAAAATCTTTTTTATTAAATGTAATCAAATTAATAACTAAATATTAAAATACTTTAAATTAATAATAATAATAATAATAATAATAATAATTACTATTTTCTAATAATAATTACTAATAAATAATAATACTATTTTCAAAATAATTATTTATTAGAAAAAATACAAAGTAGATTTTCAAAATGAAAATTGTATTGGTATTTATCAGTTTCATTCATTTTATTATTTCTCTTAAAATGTTCGTTTTTTTATTAAAACTTCATTGTATTAAAGTACTGCAATGATTGTGTACATCTACGAAAAGTACTGCAAAAAGTGCTTCAAAACATTTCTGACCAAATCACTTCTGTGATTGGTGCAGTAAAGAGGAGAATCTTTGTTGAGATGCAGCCTAAATGCCACAGCTATTGTTATGCAAACTTGTCCGTTCCCAGTAGCGTCCCTTGTTTGTTACTTTTATTTGGTATCACGCCTCAAGAGGAAATAAATTGGAGTAAAGTGAAACTTGATTCACATTTCAATACACTACCGTGGCCAGGAGATTGGACTCGCATCATATACCCAAGGAGCGCCTTGATACGGCTCCCATAGCTTTGGCCCTTTTAACAACGGCTGCCGCGCATTTCAATAAATCAAGGCCGCCGTCTCTTAGGGATAGCGGCGTCTGCCCACGCGTAATATCCTGATCCCACGTGGCTCGTCAGCACCTTCTGAAACGTATCAGTCCTCTGCACCACAGCCGTCTGTCGGCCGCCTCCAACCTCCATATAATTGGATTCTAAACACAACTCTGGAGAAATATTAGTCTTTATTGTGGTAGTGCAGCAACTCCCGTTGCTGACAGTATTTTTTCTGTCTCAGTGGATCGTGCGGTTAACCCCTGAACTGTCTGCCAGCTCTCATGCAGAAGAAAGTGTACAACTTTTAGTTTATGCTAGACGTACTGTACCTTAGCACTTAGTTTTTGTGTTTTCTAAACGCAGACTGTTATGCATACACGGTGAAAGTCAGCATATGCATTTTTGTTTAAACTTTTTCCATTTCAATGGAAGCTAAATTCTGTTCGGTTATGTGATAAATAGAAGCTGCAGTCCAAAACTGCTAAGCCTCGGTTAACTCTACACTTCATTCATGAGGAAGCAATTAATATGCAAAAATATCCATTAGTTGTTCCCATTGTGGACAATTACGAGGGTCCCAGTGCGGCAGCTTAATTAAATCCACAAAAATCATGTTGTTTCCATGAGGTACATCACAACGTTGCAGTAATTTGTTTGTTTCTCGACATATCCTCCCAGTAACAACACAGCAAGAGATGCTAGCTGCTGTGCACAGCAGATGCATGGTGACAGATAACAATCCCTGGAATTGGCCACATACGTGTCTTACATAGATTCAGTGTTTTACAACTTAAAAACAGGAGCGTAAATATATACAGGGCCGGATTTATGCATAGGCATTCTAGGCACCAAAACTCACTTTAAACCACCATCGAGTGTTTGTAATAACTTCCGATTGCCGTCTAACAGGGCCGGATTTACGCATTGCTCAAGGCATTGAGCAAATAAATATAACAAACAACAGGGTAAAAAATGACAAACTATTTCCATGTCTTCCACCTTTTTTATGTAGGCTACGGAAATCACGCTTTCATTCTCCCAGTCTCTCTCACAGACGCACAGACAGTACAGACACGCACTCGCGCACAAACGCGGAGACGTGAACAGAAACTTCTTGTCAGCGCTGCCCCGCGAATTTATCAATAAAATAGTTTCGCAGCTGAAAAGCTACATGACATTTCTCAGTAGCGAGGTTCTTGAAGCAGTTTAACTTAAAGATTCGCTATTAGTAGACGCTGCTGCTGAACACTGCTGAGAGACACACAGACACCGGTATTCACATGCGCTTAATCTCTCTCTCTCCCTCTCTCTCTTTCGCTCTCTCTCTCTAATAACCACATTAGACTGCATTAATAACTGCATTAGCCTGCATATCAATGGCTCAAGCCTCCGTTATTAGCTCTAAAATGACGTTTTGGAATTTGCAAAGGAAGGTTTGGGAAGAAGTGTGTAAAAAATTAGTTCAACACACGAGATTTCAGGACGGAAACATGTCAAATATCTTGAAACAAATCATCTGAACAATGTCTTGATGTGTGGTTGTGACTCCAGGCCGTTAAAATTATTAGAGAATGCACTCCCGGAGGTGGTTATCAAATCAGATAGATATCCGATCAGCGAAAACGCATGAAATGACCAGTTGTAAACAGGCCCATTAAGAACTACATTCGATTTTTATTGACTGAACGCAAGCGCTTATTGCGATAGAAAACACTGTAACGGTTTCCACTGATTAAGAAATATTTTTGTTTGCTTGGGTGGTAATATTAGGCCTAACATATTAATAGGGAAGGGGGGCCCAAAATTTTGTTTTGCCTATGTCACGAAAAGAGGTAAATCCGGCCCTGAATACTTATCAAGACCAGCCATCTGCATTCGCTGCACTAAATAAGAATTAATCTCTAAATCACATTAAGCAGTCTTTTAAATCGTTAAATTGCATTAGAGGGATAGTTCACATCAAAATAAAAATCCTGTCATAATTTACTCACATTCATGTTGTTCCAAACCTGTATGACTCTTTCTTTCAATAAATGTTGACTGGAGCACCATAAAATATCATTCAAATATTATAAAAGTAGTCTGTATGACTCATGGGATTAGACCAAGACCTATAAAGCCATAAAATGGTTTGTCTGACAAACAAACTGGTATTTAAACCATATTTCACTGATAATTTTCACCTCCAGTGGGCTGTTAACCCCTGAAACCGTATCACTGAGCCAGCGAGTTGAACTTGAAAACCGGATCAGTAACAAATGATTCACACTGGTTTTGTAAACTGGACTAACTGATCCATTGAAAAGAACTGAATCAAAAGAATGATTTGTTCACAAATCAGACATCACCACTGTACATTTTATATTATTTGAGTGAAAAAAGACTCACATTTTAGCCTGTTCTTCACAGAAAGCATTCAATTGAATTAAAATATACATAGCACCATAAAAGTATCCCTTTTTTGTCATTTGTGAGCTTAACAGCCCAGTCCTAATTCATTTTCATGACATTGAAAAGAATATTCAGGATATTTTTCAAAGAAATTATTCTTGTGTGTTCCACACAAGAAAGAAAGTCATTGAAGCTAGGAGCTAGAGAACTTCTTTAAAATATTAAAATAGCAAGTCCATTTTAAAAATTGCTTCAAATGCATCTGATGTGTCCTATTCAGTCGCTTTATCATTAACCTTTACAACATCTTTACAACAGGTACATCATCAAGTCCTGTCTTACTCCATTATTCTCTTACACACAGTTAAGCTGAAACATTAATAAAATCAACACTACCGTAATATGCATTATCCATCCTAATGCCCAGCGCATTAAATCATTCTGTCTGTGATCCTGTTTAAAGCAAATAGAGCACTTATGACAACATGGCTGAAAGTGGGCTAATTCGAAGAGAAAATCCTTTGCTGTGTCTCTCTAAGGGTTTGATCCCCTCTGGCACACGGTTCTTTAATGTACTACATTTCAGCAGTGCGGCAAAGGAAAAGGATTTGATGATTTTGGGATGGAACGACCATAAACGCCCAAAATCCCTCCTATTAGAGGCCAAAGGACATATGAGACCAAATGTAGTCCCTCAGCTTTCCTCAGACATGAAATGAAATCGCTGCCCTGAAATACATATCATCATCCCACCCCTCTGATATGAAAATGTGTGCAGCTCAATTAACCTACCTTACATCAATGATTCAGACGCCCAGGGGAAAACACACCCCTCATGTGTGAGGTTTACCATCAATCCAGTCTGGCGAATAATCTCAGATTCATTAATGAAATAAAGATAGACCTTGAGGTAAAGAAAAAGTCAATTTTACAAACTTCTTCCACGTTAAATCTGACTACCGCCTAGCTAGGGATTCTTCTGAACATTATCAGATATTAAATTCCCTAATTTTCTTTCCTCCTTTAAAAAAAAAAAACAGATGTTTTGGGCTTCTAATTTTATAAAGCTAACGGTCTCATCATGCTGCGTAGTTCTTCTGTCAGCATAAGCCAAGAAATCACATTTATCTACATCTTTTCTGTTTCTGCACCTTTCCTAAACATGATTAAAACAAGAAAAACCCTTCCTTGTGATCTGTCTCTCAAGACTTCTCTTCCAGACGGGTTTCTTTGAAGAACAGCAGAGCGTACTTAAGCAAACCTCGAAAGAGTTCTACGCTGAGATCCGCACAAGCCTGGCTTCATTACGTCTCCACAGCCCTGGTCTTAATTAAGCCGAATAAACCACGCAGACCTTGTTCCAGTTTGATGCAAATGCAAATGGCTTAAAAATAGATCTCTCGTCCCAACACAATACATACAGGAGATTGCAGTTTACAATTATATTCCTTCCCCAACTGTAACAGACCACTTGTTTACTGATCCTGTTTGCACAAATTAAGATGAGAAAGCAAACATGACCAGCAGCCTGTTGACCTACTAGACTGATCGGAATTAATGAGAATCCTCCTGCCAATTCCACTCAAGTACCTACAATCCTCCATTCATCCTCATGATTGTGTGCGAGGCCTGTATTCGCTCTTAATTCTCATTTCAAACTCATCACTCGACATCTTACCGCCAATTTTCTGTTAATATAAAAAACATTTTGATGATTTGTTATTGGCCGGATGATGTTTTTAGCTATTTTGTCATCACAGTGACAAAGGAAAATGAAAATGTAAAAAAATAAATAAATGGAAAACGCTATTCATTCCAACGTCAGCCTTAACAGAGTAATAGTGACTAAAATGAACGCCTGAATCTAAAGATGGGCCAATAAGCGTGGGACGAGGATTTGAAAAATTAATACATAAATAAACACGTTAGAAACAACTGTGGGTGTATTATTATCTATTTCCAAAAGCTTAATTCCAGTCAAGTGACGCCAACAAAATGACTCACTCTAATACCATCACACATCGTTCACCCTTTCGTACGCAATATGTGACTGTGACTGGTTCATTAGATCAGATAAGAATCTCGAACATCTGTTTTCTCGAACATCTTTTAGCCTCATAAACCAAACAAGACCAACAGCAGTGCTGTTTTCCAGAGTGCGTCACAGAGAATTGTTTTATTCTCAAGCGTGGCTCTGCTCCAGGCAGATGCATGTTCTCTCGTTACCGCAGCGTTTGCATGCGTTTTGCCTGTTTGTGCTCAGATTGTAATGCGGTCTGATGCTTCGCTGAGCATCTACGGTTTCCAGCTAAAGTCAGACATGGTCAACTTCAGCTTTAATGTAAGTGGAAATTTCCATCTCCGTGGTTCGCTGTGCACTGGGATGCCACGTTTAACACTGTTAGATATGCTGACATCCTGCCAATAACGCCAACAATATTAGATCGAGTCTCCATGTCAAGTATATTAGATCCAACCCCAGACAACACCGGAAAATATCCCCTTTTGTGCTGGTACCCAAAACCCATCAACAGAATTTTGTCTGTTACCCAAAATAAGTGTTTTGGTACATTTCATCTTGTATCAACAGTCTTCTGTCAGCCCAAAATGAAGATAGAGGACACCAGGGAAGAGCAGAAATCAGAAACAAAGGTTGAATGAGCAGAGAATAATATTAGTTCTGTCAGGACCACTATCGTCAAAATATATTTGACAAAAATAATTGACACTTAGCATACAGTTTGGATTGGTGGTATGGTTCTGTTCTGGGTAAATGCTGGGTAAAAAGCAGCAATAACCCCCTTAAGGTAAACAGAACAGAACCAAAATGTAGCATCATTACTGTTACTTTACTATTTACTACTGTTACTAAATTACAATTTTTGTGTAACAACATTATTCAAGATAAAAGGAGTCTGTTTCAGGAAACAAGGAATATCAGAAAGCCAAGTCCTGACTGTGACGAAAGGAGGAGCTGGGGATGAAGGAGGGTAATTTGCTCCTGAGCAAGTAATAAAGCTGCTGAATAATACTGGATAGACCTTAGGAAAGATGTGACAGGCATTGTATTGCTATAGAGAGAGTCAGCAGACGCAAGCTTTACTCACGTGACCTGCCAAAACTAACGATACGCTTGATTTGTGTCTGTTTCACTGCTCAGTCAAACTTTGTCTGACCAGCACAAATCCACCAAGTGTTTTAACACTAAAGCAAAAGCAATGGAAAATTACTGCTTCACAACACTGTCCTATGAAAACTTGAAATGAACCTCGAAAGACATCTCTAATCTCTTACTCATGAAGACAAATATCCCTTGAAACCACACAGCCACAGGATTGAACAACAATGAAAAAATAATATAAAAGAACTGATCCATGTATGAATCAGTGAAACGATTATATAAACACATTCAAAATGCTTATTTGATGCTGTTCACTTTATTTAAACAATTCAAACAAATAACAGTTTTCTTGTTTAAACAAGATTGCATCATGCAACTGATTTGAAAAGTTATTCTTTGGCTTAACTTTATGCTTTCATTTTGAAAGAAGATGTTTCAATCAAGTAGCTCAAAATTATACACTTCCCATTATGCTTTGCACAGGGCTAGACAGAGATAGTAAATGTTAAAATAAAGTGTTAAATAAATAGCGAGACTTGTTAATGTTTAATGTAATATTAAGTTGGTATTATAGTAAAATATTTTCTGTTATGTTGGTGTTTTTGGGAAAGTTACCATTGTGTGTAAAAATATATAAATTAATAAAATATAATATAAATATAAAAATGTTGTTAAATTATTATTATAAATGGTTATATGATTAATTGGAATAAGTAAATGTTTAAATGATAAATGATTCTAAATGAATGAATGAATGAACATTTTCACATTTTCTTTTAATTATGATGCAATTAACAATTCATTTTCCACAAATGTAATTACTTAACCAAAATGATGCATTTCGAATTCATCAAATGATCCGACTAGGAAGAACACATTTGTAGCGCCAATTCTCCTATCATTAGTCAGTCACAAAGTTTCTTCATGCAGTCAACTGTGGGGGCTTCACGATTACAAATGTCTCTTGCCAAAATGTGTCTCAGACACAGAGGAGACTGATGGCTTTAATATCACTTCCACCAGCTCAATTTGTACCAGGATGCCTATGAAATGGCCAGTCTAATCTCATTTCGCCAAACCACAGTGTTTTATTGGCTCCCGGTCAAACTTTATGTGGGCAGCACTCTGTTTGGTTGTCAAGAGTGTGCGAATGAAGCTTTGTTCGCCTACTTTCGTGTCTTTATCTAAAGGACATGGAGAATTATAAACAATTCTCTTTGGTTATGAAAACATGAAAACAAAAATGTGTCAGAGAGGCTCTCAACCTTAATAAAATTAAGTCGTGGACACCGCTTGCGCTCGCTGGAGCAACTAACTGGAGCAAGCTGTTTGCATACTGTTGGAAAATCATTCAGATGCACCTGGTTGAGTGACTTCTCCTAAATGAAGCAAAAGCCTCTGTTTTGCATATTTACAATTTGACATCCCACACAGACACAATGATTTGTTGTTGTAATGTGTTTACCCTGTCCACATATGTGACATACATAACCTGGGCACGGTCCAATCATTGTTTCTGATTTCAATACCACAGTTAAATTTGCATCTGCAAACTCAAAGCTGAAGAAATAGGTCTAAGCTTGACAAATAAGCTCACTGGAAATCATTGGACCAAACTGAGAGCGTAATAAATGAAGGAGAACGGTGTCAGCAGCACTGAGACGTTCTGCTGAATGGAAGGTGTAGCTGTGCAGAAAACCACCCAAAAATCCATTCCGGAGATTTATTTTCCATGTTGTGTTGCAGGAAATTTGTGTCCTCATTTATTTGAATTGTAAATCTGGGCCAGACGTTATTTGTGGTGTAGTTCCCAAATCAGAAATGATGAGGAGATGTAGGCACATATGCGAAAACACATGCCAGTCGCATAAACACAGCATTATGTTAAAATCGTGTCTGAAAAATTTGTCTGACCAGCTAGCAAGTCTTAGACCAATTTATGCTGAAACTTAATTACAAGTTAAAATCAGTCATAAGGTCCATTCACTATAAGAACAATAAAAAAAATAAATAAAAAATAAAAATTAGAATAGGAGAAAAATTAAAAAATATTATAATATTAGAAAAAAAGAATAGGAGTATAAAATATACAAGTATGCAGAAATTAACAATTGATCTTCTACAAATTAAATTACTTAATCACTCATTAGACCAATAGTTTTTATGCAAAAAAGTTATAGTCAGTCTTAAGACCTTTTCACACAAAGGACTTTAACTATAATGATTATGATAAAGATAGTTTTAAACATTTTATGAGAACAGGGAAGTTCACACCACAACTATAAATTGATAAACAATACAACTACAAGCTATAAACCTGATAAACAATAAAAACTTTGACAGCCAATCAGAATCTACTCATCTTTAAAAAATTTGAGCACTTAAACTAGCAGGTGACATAATTCGTCCGTTGATGTAACAAGATATTTTAAAAGACAGAAAACAAAAACAGCACTAGATGAGGCGAGTATTTGCCTACAGCCCATTGTAGGAAACAAAACAGCAAAAATAGCAAATATGTGCTATTATTTGTCAAGCACAATGCAGTAAAAACTTAATTGCACATGCAGCTTGTGAACAACAATTTATATTAATTTATATTAAAAAAGATTATGGCAGGCATGTGCCCCAGTATTGATGAAATGTCAGAAAAGCAGCTGGACACTAATATCTTTATTTTTATAGTTAACTTATAGTTAGCGTTCTTGAAGTTCTTGAACGGCCTTCAGATGACTAACTTATATTACTAGTCTCAGCAGTTCCCACTGATGTCTTCATTTGAATTCGTGCTTGTGTGTCTAGGGTCGTACCTGTATTGTGGGTGGAGTGCGGTGTTTTCTCGTGGTGGTGGTGGACATGGTGGTGGTGGTCTCGATAAAGGTGGTGGACATCTCCGGGGGGAGGGCCGTGGATCTGGCTGAACCTGCGGAGGGAACCTCCCCCACCAGGCGGACGCTGCCATTGATTTTGATGTTAGGGTTGCCCTGAGCAGCCATGCTGAGCACTTTGAGGCCATTGTAGTAGAGTCCGGAGAGTTGGCCCTGAAATGGCCTCTTGCGGTCTGAACCACCAATTCTTATCGTGGCCTGGGTGTTGAATATCGTTAACTGCCGCCCTGAGGATGCAAGAAAGATCCAGAACATTTCATGTTTATGGGTCGGTATAAGAGCACAAAATATCTTGTTCGGCAACAAGATTCATGTCTCTTTTAGGCACTTAACCTACCCAACCAAAGTACAATGACTTAGATGGTTGTGCTGGATCACTATGGCTTAATTTTCTTCCGAAATGCTCAGGGTTATACTACCATGAGACACGTCGTAAACATTTGGAGGGCCAGACTATAAACCAGACCCATTATGTCTCCCTGAATGAGTCTAGCTACAAGCTCTTGATGGCTGCAGTAAGTTTTACTATAATTGCCTCTATGAAGAGAGATCACCCATACTATTAAAAAAGAAAATGTCTTATGACTGGCATATGAATGCATTCTGAGATAAGAGAAAGATTAACATGATAGAGTCATTCTTACTGTAAAAATGCTGAAAACGTTGTCTACTGTAAAAAAATGTCTTGGTTATAAACACTGATTCGTGGGACATAAAATATTAAAAAAATAAATAAAAATAATTATTATTTGGGATACATTTTGATATAGTAAAATATTGTATTTAAGATAATTTTGATAAAATGAAAGAGAAAATAAAAGGATTATTTGTGCTGAGAACATTCTAGCAATTATCTCTAAATAATATTAATGCAGAATTGTTGCTATTTTCAAAACTAATGACAGATGAAATGTTTTCAAACATGTTTAGTCATATGTCTCAAGAATCAGTGAAAATAATAGACAAAATATTCTGTGGTTGTGAATAAAAGCTTTGCAGCATGACACAGATCATAATTCAGAAAGAAAATGAAGTAAATAAATAAACAATTTCTGATTTAAATGAGTCCAGAAATCATCACTTCATGACTATAATAAAAAAGTCCTAATTTCTTGAGTAATTCCAGTTATTATAATGACGAGGGCTCCTGATGATATGCAATTAATGTCTGAAACAATAATCATGCTGGTGTTTTCTTCTCGGATGATACTTCCTGTGCAGCCACAAGCTGCTGCCTGCAACAGCTCTTGTATTTCACTAAACCTTGTCTGTCCACCTTCCTTTATATCAGCCAGAAAGTCAAGTGAAATTTATGTTTATGTTAATTTGTTTTAATGTTTACATTTAAAACAAAGGTTTACTAGGCCAATATTGAACCATTAAACAATGTATGTATTATTTAGTCTGTCTTTAAGATCAATACAAAGATCAACGAGCATTGAAATGGCAAAAGAAAAGCAAAAATGTGATGGGTGCAACACAATATACAATATAATTATTTATCTATATATTATAAATAAGTCAATTTAACTAAAGAAAAATTGTAAAATCTATAAATATTAAAATAAAAAAAATGTAAATAAATTAAAAAGGAGGAAGTTACCTTTCTCCTGAAGCCATTCCTCTACGGGCCGGGCATATTTGAAAGGAATTTTCTTATTGGCCATTTGAATTCTCTCATTATCGCTGTTACCTTGGAAGTTTAAAAGACATCTTTAAGAATCAATAATCACGGTTAAAATACTCATAATTACATTTTCTGTCAATATTTTATATTGTAAGTTATTTAAACACTTTTAGAAGAGTTTAGTCATGTAAATTTATGTCCTTTTTTTCTTTGTTTTCATAGTCAGTTAATTTTCTTTTTTTTTTCTCCAGTAATGAAACACTATTTAAACTGCATGTCTACTCCATCTTGTCTCGTAATTATATCAATCATCACCAGAGTTGATAAAAACATATTTATAATAAATTTGGTTCATCTGTAAGAGATGCGTAATGAATGCCAGCAGATTAGCTGCCTGCGGTCAATCCATCTATCCATCAAAAGATGACAGCATACACTCTTTCATGCTTCACATACTTATAATTATATACACATTTATCTGCTGACTGCTAATGATGCCGGTCAATATTTACAATTTTTCACACAGAAAACCACATCAATAGTCATAATCATACAGCACCATTGACAAACAAGAACTAGACAGCAGCTGCTTCTGTTTTCCAAAGCCACGGAAATTATATAGTTGTGAAATCATGTTTGATGAATGAGCTGGAACCGATGGGACGCAAAAGCGAGGTGCGGGCCTCCACTCATGAGATGCGTCTGGGGATGTTTGTTTTAATGTCAAGCCCAAAGAGCCATGCTGATATTCCATGCGACTGTGGGCTCGTGAAGACGCAGCAGGAAGCTGATCAGAGGGGGTTCTGGATGTCATTTGAGGACAGGGGGCCGCAACGTCGTGCTGCTACGACAATGACTTCGAGTGCTAAGGGTGGCACGACACTGCAGGATGTTGTGTGAGCCAAATTTCAGGACTCCAAGGAGGGGTGTACCAGGGGGCCAGCCTAAAGGGAGCCTCCATCATTGGCAGAGCTGTCTTCAGACAGCAGGAAGCGCAACCAATACCCTCAAAACCTAGGAATTCGAGTCACACACTTCTGAGGCCCAACCGCTTGGAGGTAGAGGAATGCCAACTAACAAAACAAAACAAAAGTTTTATGTTGCACAAAAGGGAAGGATGAGTTCTGAGACAACTCTACTAGCAACTGTACCTTCTTTAGTGATATGCAGAAGACAGAATGTCATGCAGTACTGGAACAACAAGTAAATTAGGGCTGCACGACATATCGGAATGTAGTTTACTGCAATATGACTTAATGCGATAAACATCGCAAAGGCTGTGATTTAGTTGAATAAATATATACCTACCCATTTCGAGTGAAAACAAATATATGTCATGCATATATTTATTTGATGGCATTCCATCAAAAAAGCCTGATGGCTTAATGTTTACAAAAAAAAAGAAAAAGAAATTAAGACATAAATATCAGCATTGTAATTTTAGTGTACTATACAGAACCAAAACTTCAAATGAAATTAGAACTAAAACCATAAAATAAAATAAAATAAAATAATGAAAAAAAAAATATATATATTTTTTTACTAACTGATATTTTTAATTTTATGGTTCACTTTATAGTTACTGAAAAAACATTGTGTAAAGCATGTGCCCAAGTGTGAACACCTGTTTTCCCTTTTTTTTTTATCATTTAGAGCTAAAAAGATGGTTCAGAACATGGAAAGAAGTCTTCAAAGTAAAAAGTTATTTAATTTTTATTTATTTATTCATTTATTTTTTATTTTCTATGCAGATGCACTGCCCAACAAAATCACCCTAATCATTCTAGATTCAAAATATAGTTATTGAAGTCATCTGCTGGAAATTCCTGTTTTTTTTATATTGCACTATTTATTGCAGAACAAAAATGACTGAAACGACAGTTTTATCCAGTATTGTGCAGCCACAGAGTAAATGACACACAAATGACACTGTCTCTTTAATGGGGCACTGTCGGAGTAACCCCAGTTAAAGCCACCCGTGTGACCTAACCTGCAATCCTTGTGTTACAAGTACAGACACTTAACCATGTGGCAGCACCGCAGACAGATGTTGCAGGTGTCTAGCAGGGGACGCAAACACTGGACGTGTGGGAGGGCAGTGGGACAAGAAGAGAGCAGATGGAGAGAACGAATGGGATGCTTATTATCAGAGGTAAGAGAGAGTACAGCCGACTGAGGCCATGACCTCTCTCAAATTCACACGCACCACACACATAGCTTTTTCCCCATTCCCTCCTATTATATTCCCAAGTCCCAAATTCAGTTTTACCCTGGTAAAGAATGTGTTGTGCTCTAAATAGATCCTCAAGAGAGGCAATGTCAACTGCTATCATTCTAAGCTCTGCTGAGGTGTTAGTGGTGGCACTACAGTGTAGTCTGATGGTGGAAACTCATTACAGATGGGCTCATCCAGAGCTTTGGCTCTGTTATAGACATCACAACACTGGATCCTAAAAATAAACCTCATATACAGACAGTTTAAAGGAATATTTCATCCAAAGATTACAATTCTGTCATCATGTACTCACCTGCAAGTTGTTTTCAAATCTGTTTCCTTGAAAAATAGTTGAAACAATAAAAGTAAATGGGGTCCAAAACAACATTGGGCCAGTATTTTTATCGTTAAAGGGCACCTAATATGCAAAATCCACTTTTACATGGTGTTTGGACTTAAATGTGTGTTGGCAGTGTGTGAACACAACCACCCTACAATGATAAAAATCCACCCTCTCCTCAGTTTTTAAACCAAGTTAGTCTCACAAGGCCTGCCTTTTTGAGTCTCATGCAGTGTGACGTCACATTGCATAGGGCCGGTGTTCTGACAAATAATGCTACCAATCAGATTATGCTACCAACACTGTATTTAGGGTTGGGGTGGGTGTACATGTTAATACAGCCTCACACCTTATCAATTTCATGCTGGAAGCAAAATCTGATAGGTAGCACTTTTCGCTATCGAATTATGCTACCATTTGTTTTAATACCCAGTAGAACCCAATAAAGGTCCTCCAGCGAGACTTCCTGTGAGAGGGATGCCGCCATTTTGGATGACCGAAATCTCATTGGTCTTCATGGTCAGCCCGTTTGTGAAGGCAGCGGCGTACTGGTTCCACATCGACGGGTCGAAATTAATCGGCGGGGGAATCAAATCCTTTGGGAGCGGCAGCAGGTCTGGTTTCATCTGGGACTCGGCGCCCATGGCCATCAAAGCCATTGGGTTATCCAACGAGAGCCGTTGACCTCGCCTTGCTGTGTTATTCCACATGTGGGTCCCCGCTCGAGCAGCTGTAACGTCAACAATGTCTCGCAAGCAATCCCGATGCTCTGTGTTTGGATGTAAGACTGAACATAAATCTTAATTTTCTCCCAACATCTGAGCTGATGAGGACGCTGTGGATTACTTTCATTTTTCAAGGTAATGCGCCTCAAAATCTATCTAAATACGTGTATCACTCCAGACTCCTTTGTGAATGTCATGTCATTATAGTGCTTAGCATTTTAACTGTATTTGTGTGCGTACATTAAGTATTTTTTAATTGACTTGTGAGATTAGTTTGCACCGTTCGTAGCGTGAGATTCGTTCGGTAGTGTGGCTCGGTCCATTGATTCGCGCCGATGACAGGTCAGCGTGCAGCGAGCTCTGTAAGATCGCGCTGTTTCGTCCCACTTTCATTGCATTTGACTCCCCATATGTATGGCTAAACACCTGTTGTCTCGCTCTCAGTTATGTTGCTTCTACCGGCTGTTTATTGCTGTAGATATGCAATGCAGAGAGACGTATACGTGACGCCCTTTTCTGGAGACGGGGCGGGAATATGCAGCTCATTTGCATTTAAAAAGAGTCTTCATTCTCTCCCAACTTCTGAGCTGCTGAGGACGCTGTGTATTACTTTCATTTTTCAAGTTAATGAGCCTCAAAATCTATCTAAATACGTGTATCACTCCAGACTCCTTTGTGAATGTCATGTCATTATAGTGCTTAGCATTTTAACTGTATTTGTGTGCGTACATTAAGTATTTTTTAATTGACTTGTGAGATTAGTTTGCACCGTTCGTAGCGTGAGATTCGTTCGGTAGTGTGGCTCGGTCCATTGATTCGCGCCGATGACAGGTCAGCGTGCAGCGAGCTCTGTAAGATCGCGCTGTTTCGTCCCACTTTCATTGCATTTGACTCCCCATATGTATGGCTAAACACCTGTTGTCTCGCTCTCAGTTATGTTGCTTCTACCGGCTGTTTATTGCTGTAGATATGCAATGCAGAGAGACGTATACGTGACGCCCTTTTCTGGAGACGGGGCGGGAATATGCAGCTCATTTGCATTTAAAGCGATACACTCCAAAACAGCTCTTTTTTTAGACACACCCCAAAAATGACATTTTCCAGCTGTTATAATACATGATCTGTTGGGTATTTTGGGCTGAAACTACACAGACACATTCTGGGGACACCCAAGACCAATATTACATATTGTAAAAAGGGGCATAATAGGTGCCCTTTAACTAAAACTATTAAAATTATTTTTGTTAACTGAAATAAAGCTGAAATAAAATACAAAATAAATATTAGATGAAAAAAAACTGAATTGCTAAAATTACTAAAACTGACATTATGAATTATAAAATAAGTAACATATGTTATATATTTAAAAAAAGGATAAGAATGAAAAAAGCACATAACAACATTACTAAAACAAATTAATAAAATACAATATAAATATTAAATGAAAAATTAATACTTTAAAAATATATATTTTTTTAATTACAAATTTTACTAATTACTAAAAATTATTATTAATACTATTTTTAATTACTAAAATTACTAAAACTGAAATTATGAATCAAGTAACAAGTTTTATAAAAAAAATAAAAATGACAAAGCACATAAAATTACTAAAACAAATTAATAAAATACAACAAAAATATTAAATAAAAAACTAAATTACTAAATTTTACTAATTAATAAAAATAATTTTTAATAGTACTTAAAATTAAATGAGTAACATTACTAAACCTAAAATAATTATAAATTAATTAATATAAGTTACATTTAAAAAAGCACAACCAAATTACTAAAATAAAAACCAAAAATATTAAATAAAAGCTATTAAGTACTATAATAGTATATAAATAATTCTAAAGTAACACTGCATTGGACCCCATTTATTTTTTATTACATAGACAAAAACACTGAGATATATTTTAAAATATCTGAACTGTGGTGTGTGAGAGATGGAAGGTTCAAGCTCAGCCTGAATTGTGCCCCAATTCTGTTTTCTTCTCTCCTTTTCATGCCTATCTAAGCATTACATAAACCAAATGATTTTATATTCAAAACCAAAAATGTAAAATATTTTAGGAGCTTTGTTGCCATTTTTCAGGACAGTTGGGGTTAGGGATGGAGGACTGCCTGGTGCACAGACATTTGTGGATGTGTGCTGCTTTGATCCAGCAGTACAGAGGGCATGACACCTTTTCTCACTCCTGAGAACATGAAAGGCTCTTTGAAAATGAAACAGCATTAGGAGGTGTTAACATGGCACAGGATCACACACTGCGGGGGAGTTTTCCTCATACTGTGATTAAGTTTCACAAACACATACAAGAATGTGAGATATCTGTGCATTTTAATTCCCTTTAATTCTAACTTCGAGGAACCCTTAATGGCTCTGAGGTACCACGAGTGCATGCCAAAGAAACCCTAAACTGCTGCCACATTTAAAATGTATGAGATATTTCATAGAAATTGTTATATTTTTGTATAATTAGACGTGATAAGTGCGGCTCTCTCTCTGTGGAAAAGGCTGCTAATAACAACAACTCAAAATAATTCATGAGAACAACCGTGTGATTGTGAACATTATCCCTTTGTAATCCAGCAGTGTTGTGTGCAGTTGTTCTCGCCACCGAGTGATAAATTGCTGCGGGACGCCATTGCTCGCTGAAAACAAATATAGCTTATTGCATGAAACCATCGGCCTTGCCAAGTATTATTTGAGCCTCCAAAAACAAACAAAAAAAAATCTCCTCATAAACACTACTGTGTTGTGTTTCACAGTGACAAATTGCTGTTTTGTGTCTTTTTTTTTTAAAAGAAAAATCATTGATAGAAGGCCAAAAAAAACCTCAAGACATGTTTTAGGGGTCTGATCCACTAAAAAAAAAAATAAATAAATAAATAAATAAATAAATAAATAAATATATATATATGCCACTGAAATAGTTATTCAGTATTGTTATTGTTAACTAAAACTAAAATTATGAAAAATCATTTTCATTAATTGAAAAAGCTGATATTAAATAAAAATCTAGATTTTAGATTAAAAACGTCAATGAAAATTGGAAATGTTGCCTTGGCAACTACTGAAAATAACATATGTTTAAGTACTAAAATTATCAAAACTAAAATTGAAATAAAAATAAAGATAAATAGAAATATTTTTTTAAATCTCAAAATTAATAATAATGGCAAAAGCACATAACATAAAAATTACTAAAACTAAACTTGAATTAAAAATAAAATAAACATTAAAAAATTTAAAATAAAAGCTTATTCTAAATATGAATAAATACTATAACTGTGCACACTGTAAAAAAATCCAATTCACAAAATGTTGGAAGGGCAAAAATATTTAAGTTGAACTAATTTTGTTGCTTGTGCTTAGTTGAGAAGACAAATTATATTAAGTCTGCGCAAATATATTTTAAAAACATTAAATGAATGGTTATTTTTAAATCTAGTCAACATTCAGAATACCTGAATGTTTGACTGAACTAATAAAAACAAATCCAGCCAATGCTGAGATCATTCCGCAAGTGCACGAGCCTGAGTGACTTCGCGGGAGAAACAGCGTCAAGTTCACGCGTCAGGTAAGTCCTACTAAATAAATGTTATATTTTTAGACTAAATTTAACAAGAAAATCATGCAACATATTCTATTTTTTTTTTGAGTGGATATTTAGAAAGTGTTTTATGAGTTGTATATCTGACGAAAAGTGGATATTTAAGTGTATGTCAAGTTCAGGCGTCAGGTAAGTCAAGTGGCACTGAATAAATATTTGTACTTAGACTGAATTTATCAAAACTTATATTAAAAAGGTGTAAATGTTTTATTTAAAATGTATATATTTATACACACGTATAACATATATAAAAACATTGAATAAGCGTTGTATATGTCTGAGGGAAATTTAAGTTAAGGGAATGTGGTCTTTCACCTCGTTTAATCCATAAAACCCCTACCCCCGGTTTCACAGACTAGGCTTAAGCCTAGTCCCAGACTAAAATGTAAATCTGAGCTGTTTCAACTGAAAGAAACTTGCACTGATTGATCTTAAAATATATCAATGCCTTTGTTTAAAAGCAGTAATGTTTTTTGTAAGGCACATTTATATAAAAATACTTAAATGTTCTAATTGAACAATAGCCTAATCCTGGCTTAGTCTAAGCCCTGTCTGTAAAACCAGGCCTTAATGTCAAAACGTGTCCAGGTTACATATGTAACCATGGTTCCCCGAGGGAACGAGACGCTGCGTCCGAAGACACTACGGGAACGCCCCCAGCGTGACCGTGCTCTGAATCACATGTGTAATCAGTCCAATGGAAGGGCGAGACGTCATAGGCGGGTGGAAAGCGCTCATCTAATTTGCTTTTGTGCGGTTCAGCTTGTTTCTCGGCCGGCCAATCGATATTTAATTTAGCTACGGCACGAGTGACCACCTCCAATAGCTCCTCATAATGTGCTGTGTGAGGGGGCGAATCCTCATCGACGCTCTCCACATCAACCTCCTCAGAGGAAGATAGGCGGAGCGTCGAGCCCGTTCCCCGAGGGGGAAGAAACAGCAGTGCAGGCTTCCGATCCCAGAGAGCGGGCATCGGATCTGGCGGGTGAGTTTCTCTCTTTTATAAGCCATTATGCTTAATACGACTAACGTTAACCGAAATCTGTGAAACGTGTAACTTAATGTAAACCACAGTAATGCGCTCATTTGAAGTTAACATGGGCGTGTTGAATGGGTTTTTGCGTGTGTAAACTTTTGCAATTGTCCTGTGAAGTAAAAAGACGACATTAAACTAACAATCAGCCATGGTGAAATGTATGTCGCTCTTTTCAAAGGCAAATTTCAAATGGCGTTTTTAGTCTAGTGAATGGCACTTCGGAAGAGGAGTTCGTCATTCCGAATGAACAACTGAATCGTTTCACAAGGCCATTATATTGTGGACTGTTATATTTTGATATTATTTTTATGCTATTTAAGGTAGCCTTATAATATGAAATGTACATGTTCTATTACAAATCCAGTCAGCATCAATGCTCCCTGTTGTGCAATGGATTTGTGCCAAAAAATGGTTGCAATTTCTGTTTCATCACAAATTTAATTCATCGGCACAAGACCATGAGAACCAGACAAGTCCTCTGCTCAATCTGACCTGTGTTGCAGCCTAGAATTAAACCATGCCAAGGTGGTTTCCTCTCCCCCGTGACTGTGCCTGGTTTCTCCCAAGGTTTTCTACTCAATTTCTGTCACCGATAGAGTTTTGGCTCCTTGCTGCTGTCGCCTTTGGCTTGCTTATTTGGGCACGCTTGGCTGATCGCACAGACATTATTGTAAGAGAGCTGAACTGGATGATGGCATCACTGAATCACCAATGAACTGACTTTAGTATTTGTAAATGTTTGTTTGCAGACATTTTGTTTAGCTAGTTTAGTTTTTTTAGTTCATAAACTGAAGTTTAAACTGAATTTTGCAGTTGTATTACAGATGCAATGTTTGTCAACTGGAGACTCGGCTCCGAAGCGAAAAGCTGAATATGCGTTGCATCTGCTGCCTACTTATACTCACGCTGTGATCAGCGGCAGCTGGATGCAATAATCGCATGCCAATGTGCATTGGCTCATTTAGTTTACACTCGAAGTAGACTGGCGTGACGTCAGGAGTGACCGACTGAAAGGGAACTAGTTCAGTAAAGGTTGAGCCAACTAAAAAATAACAATTCAGATAATACTTTGAAGTCAGAAATTGACTGAACGTAAAATTTCGGTGGAACCAGTTACTAAATAATAATTAGTTGAAACAGCTTGAATTTTTTTACAGTGCATAAATAACACTGAAATAAAATGTATTTATTATCAAAAAACACCACCAATTTTGTCAGACCAATATTTTTTTCATTCACAGAGTACAATAAATTTGGGAATGCGAATTAAATTAAAATCAACATGAAGCCTACTTTCATATATGTGCATACTGAATATTGTGTTTCTTTCAGAAATACATTACACTATGGAAGTAAAAAGGGTTGCATAAAAAGGCACAAAATGGCGCATAATTTCCTCATTTCAAGCCAAAGGTAAATGAGCACTGAAAGATCTGAAAGTCTGCGGTCTCCTGCATGAAAACTTCAGTTACTGTAAAGGATAAATGAGATTGTTTATCAGATCATTTTGATCAAAAGACTTCTAAACTGTTAACATGTGATCTGTACAGACTTAATATGCGTCATGTTCAGAGTTATTTACATGTGCTGGGTCCCTCAGGATGGGCTGCTATTGTTGTCACGCTCTACAGTGCGTTCACATTCCCATTGTTCTAATACTCCTCCGACATCTTCAGAAGAGGGGGATAGAAGGGAGAGAAAGGGTGACATTATCCTCGCCGTCTTTGATGGCGACTCATGTTTCGGCACTAGCTAATCTGCCGCTCTAATCTCACCAGCAGATAGAAATAAACAAGCAGGTCTGTGAATGAGGCGCCGTGCATGGGTGAACCGCAAGAGGATTATGGCCCAGAGACCGCGCCGTAACCTTCGTCGCTCGTAGCGCGAGGTCTTTGAGAACTTCCGGGTCGTGACCACCCTCGTGCAAGTCCCTCAGTGCCTTGGCGTGGTGCACTTGCAGTAACGCCGAAGTGTGTAAGGCGGAAGCAGCTTCTCCACAGGCCGTATAAGCAGTGTCGATCAAGGCCGACGAGTGTCTACAGGCCCGGGAGGGGAGCAATGGTTTGCCCCGCCAAGTGGTAGCGGCATTTTGGACACAATTGCATCGCCCGTGACCGTAAGACCAGTCCGCCCACCGCTAGAAAAAGGACGCCTCCGGCTGCCACCAGAGGGAGCCCCAGATCTAGGCATGTCATAGCAGCAGTAGCACCAAAAAGTAGGGGCGCAGGTGACTTCCACATGACACTGGAAGGGGCAGTACCTGTGGCCCTTTGTGAGGATCCCAATTCCGTCGGTTATCCGACGTGACGTCGAGAGTGACCGACTGAAAGGGAACTAAATATGTCACTCTATCCACACACTTAATACACCTTTAACTTTGACAAGGAGAAATTTTGAAATTTGAAACACTCGACTCCGGCCTCTGTCTAATTCTCCCTCTCCAGCCTTTTCTGTATTCTCTACCTGAGCACTCTTCTTACTTGGCTTGTATCTCAATCGAAATAGACTTTCTGCATATTATCTCACTACAAACACATCCCAAAATAAGAAATGTGACTCCAGAGGAACGTCCCTCAGTATCTGAGGAGACAACGAGAGTGGGAACGTTTATCCGAATGCGCATTAAATATCGCATGCGATTTATCGTGCAGCCCTAGTCAGGTCTTTGTAGATGTTATGTTGCTTCTGAGATGCTCGATAACATTTTTTCCTCCTATTTTAACAGGAGGTTTCTGAAGACTTCCGAACTGCCTTCTGGTAAGACATGCTCAAGGAAGAAAGAAAAACATTTGGTCATCTTATGTGAGTCATATGAAAAAAAAGAGAATTAAACTCATTCATATTAAACAGGGTTGCACAAATAAACAGAGGATAATGGAGACAAGCAAAAGCAGACAGAGCAGGTGGGGCTTTTTTACTGCAATTTACTGCATCAGGAATAAGCTGACCTTAGAATCAGAACTCAGTCTCGAGAGGGAAAAAAGCCCTGTAATGCTTTAACAAAAGAAAGGATATGCAACCTTACAGAGAGGTTACAAAAACAACTTGGATTTTCGGTCAAAAACATCATGTACGTCATCCAGACATTAGCATTAAGGTGGCGCGACATGTTATGCATGCTTGCAGAACATGTTGATTTAGAAGTCATTGAACTGAAATGGTGTTCCTGAAGCAGGGCACCATAGGACCCTAAAGCATACTTTCTGAGCTTGCTTCAGCAACTACAGGGATGACACAGCATGGGGTAACCAATATATGATTACACCTGTGAGCTCAATCTCTGCACAATCACACATAATAGGGTGCTGTAACTGCCATTTATGAAAAAATAAAAATACATCTAATGGCTTCACACTTAACATATTCAAAAAAATTGGCAAATAATTTAAAATTACTTTTCAAAAGTAGAATAAAAAAGGGGAATATATATATATATATATATATATATATATATATATTTATTTATTTATTTATTGAATTGTCATCATCATCATTATTATTAAAAATTGTATTATATATAATTTTACATACTGTACTATCTATCTATCTGTCTGTCGGTCAGTCGTTCGATCCATCCATCTTTTGGATTACACCTGTGAGCTCAATCTCTGCACAATCACACATAATAGGGTGCTGTAACTGCCATTTATGAAAAAATAAAAATACATCTAATGGCTTCACACTTAACATATTCAAAAAAATTGGCAAATAAATGTGTTACCGTTTCTTTGTTGTAAAATTTACCAGCGATTTCTGAGTGAAAAATATTTCAAAGTAAATCCTATACCAGATTTTTACAGTGTGGAAATAAAAAATGCAGTTGCACAGTATGAACTTATTCTATTCAAAAAATATTTGAATAAATGAATGCATTGAACTATTGCACCATATCTGCATGCAGTATTAGTGCAAAAAAAAACTATATATTTTACTAAATTTACAATCAAGTCTAACCAGCAAGCTGCACCAATATAAGATTGTGCTTTGCACATATAAATTAAGTCATAATCATTCTTTTACATGCAAACAGGCTTTTTAATGCAAATTAAGCTTCTTTAGATTGTGCTTTATTACATATTAAATATAGATTGCCCTTTAAAGAAATACAAAGCAGACAAATAAATCTTGTATCAGAATATTACCTTTTAGCAGTGCAAATCAAGAGCATCATGGTGAATGAAGTGAACCTGGACTAACAGTTTTCAGCAGGGTGTGCGACAAAAGATGTGAAATGAGAGAACCAACCTCGCTGATGGTACAAAAATGATACGGTGATTTGACTAAAGTATGGCAGTCTGAATCACTGTCAGTGCTATAGCAGAATAGCAGCGCCCATCGCATATAATCGTCTACCATTTTTCCCGCTGTCATTCGCTATTACCCAGCCTGGGTCCTGGAACTGCCAAAGCAGCCACAGGGACATCAAAAAGCCTCTGCACAGCCATAAAGAAAGAAGTCATCTTCTTCTCAACACACACACACATAAAGATGCAGACACGGACACACACCGTCAAACCATCATATTGCACACACGTGTGTCAAAAATGATATAACATCCCCTCCGTGTTCCTTGTCGTAACCCCTGTCCCACGAATACGCTTGTCTCTTGAACATAGCATCAAGCTGCCATCTGATTGACACACTCTGACATTTCCTGCCAAACTGCAGGGGTGTGTGGGACAGTTTAGGGCTGCAGCCAGAGTGATAAAGATTTGGACTGATTCCATTTGCTTTTGCTCTATTTTGGTAAGGAAAAGGCGATTTTTCAGTTTCCCTCGCCTCTACCATGCAGGTTATTTTATTTTCTATTTTGGTTTAACCAAAAAACGTGGTGCCAGTATTAAAATGGTATACTTTTATAACTAACTAAATAAAGAAATAACATTAAATATAACTAAAAACAAATATAACTGTAGATACTGCAAAAGAATCTAGGCATATCAACACTATATTGTATTAAATCTAATGTATTTTTTAAATACTTTAATTATTAAGGATTATTAAATTATTAGTATTTTTTTTAAATTGAGTGAGTTTCAGATGATAGCAAAGGTAATATAGTGTAAAAAATAGAAAAAATATATGTAAAATATCTAAAATATATGTAAAATGTTTACAAATGTGTAAATAAAAAGATTAAAATTAATAAAATAATAAACAGTTATTTATACAACATCAGCATATAAAATTATGTTATAATAAATTAAAAAGGTAATGTAGATCTAAAAAACAGAAATAGGCATGAATATTTAAATACCAATATCAACCAATACTGCTAAATTTAAACATCCCCAATATCGGATGATAAGTGTTGTGGTTGCCTCTAATATATAGGCTAAAATACAAATATGAAAACGACAGCAGTACAGTCAGGCTTAAGCCCTCATCTTACCTGAGGCTGACTAGCAGAGTTGGAATCAAAGGACTAAACTACAAATCTCTTTGGATATCACCTGAGCTACTAGAGAAGTTCACTCTGTGAAGGATAGGATTCGGCAGAGAAATTAATCCTCCTCCTATTTATTACCCTTTAAAATGCCCTCTAAATGCAAAAAGTCATTAAATCTATTATATTTCACAAGTAAGCGTGATGACATGGCATCAGTGAGGTGACATGCTGCCAGCACTGAAACCTGGTGGGAGTTGTTAAAAATCACTATCTTCAACTGAATTAAACGGCTGTATTTTAATCAGAATCATTCTAAACGCCTGTTGTAAAGGGTTAAAATAGATCTTGTGCAACACTATTCGATACTCTTTGTTTCTGAATGCGGTTAGCATATCACTGACAACGTGAGATAATTCTTCACAAGACTTAGTATCTATGGTTTTCTAAATATAACGTCTTATAGCTTGCAGTTGTTAGTCCAAGGTATTCAGTTCCTTGAAAAGAAGTTGCTTATCTGGCTCTTGCAGTGAGTTAGAAAACTACATTTCCACTCCTTAAGTCCATTATATGGTAAAGTGAAGGGAACGAGAGAAGATTGTGCTGATTTTCAACTCCAGATTGCCAGCTACAGCCTAAATAATAGACACCATTGTATTTCCCTTCTGCATTTTCTGGAAAAAGCCAAGCAAATCCAGCCCAAAAAGCAACCAACAATGCCTACAACCGACGAGTAATAGTCTTATGCTTACTCATATTTGTTACAATTCGGGTGTGCGAATTGTATTAGGACATGTGGCGGCACTTGGCTAGGTATTTCTAGTAAAGTGAATGGACAAGCGCAGCACAATTTATTCTCAAAGTAAAGTTCTCTGAGTATTCTGCACATGGCCTCGGGTTACGTTGTAATGACAGTCATAAGCTTTAGGTGACCGCGCTTGTGGCCCTGTAGACATCTCTGCTTGACCTCTTGGGACCCGTGGGAGATAAATAGGCAAAGACGCAACGAGCTAACTTGCCCTTGCTATTTGTATGTGCTTAGCGCAGCAAGGTATGGTGTAATAACTTGGCAAAAGCACAGCTCTGGAACCGATGTGGCAAAACTATTAGGCATTAGTTCTTTGACGCATTAAGAAAATAAAGCACAGATGTTGAGCGTGGTTCAGCGCTCTCCATGGGTCTTCAAGAACCTGCTTCATTTAGCCTGTAAATTAAATAAAGGATAGCATGGCAGCGCACCAAAAACTCACAATATCACTTGAGAACTGCAGCTCCATCAAAGAGACCAAATATATTTCTTCATCAACGTCCTGACAAGATCGAATTGAGAAATCAAACATTACAAGGAAATCAGTGCCAAAGCAAAGAGCAGCCTGCCATGAGGGGACATCTGTCTTCAAGCATAATCATATTCTATTCGCAGGTGGCCATCTGAATATATAAATATTTTATTATCATGTTGAAACTTTGGCAGAGAAAGTACATTTTGCTGACATTTATATAGAAGTGTTATACCACCATGCCACCTATAAATCTCAGTGATATATTTCCCCAGCTCTTATGTGAGTCTGCTGCAAATGCCCATGTTGGCAAAAATGAAACTTTAGACCTAAAACAGGCAGGCGCTGACTTCTGTATAATGTATCCATATGAACAGTACGGTGACACGCTGCTGCATATATTTGTCATGCCTAATATCATTCATATAAATGGCAGACTGATAAATGGGTGCATTAGTAGAGTTGGCCACATAAAATGGGTTTATTCAGCGCCGACAGGAACACAAACTGATGCCCTTAGATGCTCAAACAGAAAAAAATGGACACGCTGGTGTAATGAACAAGACAAATTACTCTTATTACAAAAGTATGCATTGTTTAGAATTTCTTATAATTTTGATGAGAATGTTTGCTCAGTAAGGATAATGCTCAACAAAGCGTGTCTCTTGTGTGTGACCCAGCTGAGGAGACAAGTGGAGGAAGTTTGCGTTGTATAATCTCTCCTTAATACTCTCACAAAATGAACTGTACTCCATATACCTGCATTATAGAAAAGATCCAACTGCATTACTCTAATGCTATCCAAGTAAATCACTGTGACGGCTTCCCTTTCAATGATTTTGTACTAATCTTGATTTTTATATATAAAGTCATGACAACCTTAGAGGTTTCAGACTTCTCGACCTTCTCCAATTTATCCAATCATGCTAAATGGAGTAAAATATGAGCTTAGAGGAACTGGCTGTGTCATGATTTCCCCCCTTTGCTCTTGCTTTTAACTGAGAAGAGATGTAATACTAGATATGGTAAGAAAATGTAAAATGGAAAGATCACACCTGAGGGGAAGGAACCAGGTTCGGTGTCGTTAAATTATGGCATCAAGTTGAACTTGAAAAAACAGTGTGACGCAGCATAATCACAGAAGGTATTTAATATTTAATATTCATGTATTAATATTTATTATTTATTATTTAATATAAATATTTAATATTTATTAATATTAGTTTTTACTGTGGATGGGGCTGTAAAGTGTGATGCTGCATAAACTCACATTTACGCTACAGTTCAAAGGTTTGGGTTGGCTGCATTTAAATCGATAATATTATGAAAAAGTAACTGTTTTCTATTTTAATAGATTTTAAAATGTAATTTATTCCTGTGATGGTAAAGCTGAATTTTCAGCAGCCATTGTTCCAGTCTTCAGTGTCACATAATCCTTCAGAAATTATTCTAATATGCTGATTTGCTGCTCAAGAAACATTTCTTATTATTATCAATGTTGAAAACAATTGTGCTGCTTAATATTTTCATGGAAACTGATATATTCTTTTTAGGATTCTTTGAAGAACAGAAAGTTCAAAAGAACAGCATTTTTTAAAAACAGTACTCTTTTGTAACATTATAAATGTCTTTACTGTCACTTTTGATCGATTTAATGCATCCTTGCTGAATAAAAGTATTAAATGCTTTAAAAAAAATCTAAATCTTGATGATCCCAATCGTTTGAACGCTTGTGTAGATGGAAGAGATATACACAGCTGATGTGACATGCTGAAATATAATGTTTGGAAATTGCAGTCTTTCCCTTTTCATTAGATAAGAGCTGTGCTTGCATGCCTAGGAAATAGCAGAGGCGTTATTAAGATGGCTGCAGAGTGAACTAACTTGCCTTCAAGGGACGTTGCTGGTACATGATTTTCCTAACTAATTTCTTAGAAGTAATAAAAAAATAACAGCAAAAAATAAAAAGAGATAGATAGAGATACAATACAATAAAAAGAGATACAGTAGGTTTTTCACTAGATTTGTGAAAAACCTACTGTATACTACCGTTCAGAACCTTGGGGTCATTGCGAATAAATTAATACTTTTATTCATCAAGGATGCATTAAAATGATCCAAAGTGACCTTTAAGACATTTATATTTTTTTACAAAATTTCTATTTCTATTTCAAATACCTGCCGTTTTTTCAAACTTTCAACTCATTTAAAAATCCTGAAAAAAAAACAAATATCACAGTTTCAACAAAATTATAAGAAAAGTTTCTTTAGCATTAAATCTGCATATTAGAATGAGTTCTGAAGGATCATGTGACACTGAAGACTGGAGTAATGATGCTGAAGATTCAGCTTTGCCATCACAGGAATGAATTACTAATTAAAATATATATAAAAAATAAAAATAAAAAGGAAAAATAAAATTTAAAAAGTAAACTTGTCAGCTACTTCCACACCACGTCCAATGCTTTCCACAGAAACCCACACAGCAGTGCGGCAAAACAAAATGCCATTATTTTCCAGCCACGGAAGAAAAAAACAGCATCTAATTGACAATTAAATGCAATTTAGGAAAATAGGAGAGGCTACAAATGTACTGTTTGTTGGTATTGTTGTGACTGAGGCTCACAGGATGTTGCTAAATGAAAGTACACTGCACAGTCACTGGGGAGAAAAAGTGACTTTAGAAATAGCTCGAAAGCAGTTGCTGTCCAGTTCTGTGCGTTGTCCATACATCTTCTTGATGTCATAAGCCAAAGGTTGAAGCGGTCGGTGAGAGGTCTTACCTGAGGGGAAGTGCTCATTGATGGCCCAGTTGTCCACCTGAAGTGTAGCATTGCCCCCATTTCGGGTGAAGCGAACTACATGGTACTTGCCGTCATTTACAGCGGTGCTGCTCTCCTGAACAGTGATGTCAGACGTTCCGATGTTGAATGTGACTCCAATTTTGCCTTGTTCCTGAAAAGGATGAGAAAAACATCAGTTTTGTCCACAACATCTACATTAACAACAAACACATGGGATGAATTCAGGTAAATTTTGTGACTTTCTGCCATTCAGTTTCACCTTTTGTATTTTTCCTGTATTTGCCTCAATGAAGAGATGCATTTATTCTTTGTTGATTATTTTTTAATGACGCAGTTGCCCTTGAAATCTGTCACCTCTTGCTTTGCTTTTGTTCTAGCAGGATCCTGAATAATCTATTAGCATTAGTGACCCCTGATAAACTTGTCCGCTTGATGAAAAGTATTCATCAGCCATTAGCACCCCCCATCTTTGGAGGTGAAGAATCTGGCTCATTGATTTACATAATGCAGTGAAAGTGGACTAAATCAATAGCATTAGCTAAAATAGAGAAAGAGATAAGAATGATTAATGGAACAGGAAGGTGTGCAGTGTTTGCCCTCATGGATCCAAGAGGCTGTGTGCAAATGTAGCTGCAAAGATTTCCACTATAAATTAATTAGCACAGCCTCAATGAGCATCGGTGGAGCAGGAAGCATTGAGGAAATGTTTCATCCATCGTCAATGTCATGAATTAACTATATGTTTTGAAAGTGTCTGCTGGAAACCAGCCTAAGCTGGTTTGGGTTTTGGGCCCTTGTCAGTTGCTCAGACCGGCTAAATCAGCATTAACCTTTTTTTTTTCTTCTCTGCAACCGTTTCATCCTCTCTAACGCACTCTCTCTACCCCCCTCCTGAGCCCTGTGGGTTGCATGGATATATTTTATGGTTATGTTAAACCGAATCTGGTGTTGTTCTTATCTCTTGCAGCATGGAAAATGACGACAGATGATAAATTGTATCAAGGGAGATGTTTATCACCGCAGAGTGCATTTATCACAGAAAAATCTCCCTGAGAGAAATCTGGGCCAGTTCTCTGAAGTTCATTTGGAAGACTTTCCCAAAGACCGGAATGCTGTGTATATTCTTCTCTGTTTATGTCTTTGATTAACCCTAATGTTTTATTGATATTGACTTTACTGATTTCATGTTTGGTGTCCCAGAGACCCCAATGATGTGCACTAAAATAAATTTTTCTTTTATTCACCAAGGATGCATTACATTTAACAAAAGTAACAACAAAAAAAAAAAACTTAAAAAAAGATGCTATTCTTTTTATCTTCTATTAAACAAATAATCATGAAATTTCTAAGCCAGCATATGAGAATGATTTCTGAAGGATCATGTGAAAATAATGACTGGAGTAGTTGCAATTTAGGTTTGCCAACACAGGAATAAATTATGATTTAAAACACATCAAAATTGAAAACCGTTATTTTAAATTTTAATATTAGTTCACAGTATAACTGTTTACTGTATTTTCGAACAAATAAAGGCTGCCTAAGCAATGTGTACAGTTTTTTTTGAACATATTAAGAAAGTATATTAGATCAATTTTGTACATATGCACTTCCTCAGAATTCAAAATTATATGTAATAATAATTACATTTAAGAAAACTGCATCTCACTCTTCAGTGTCTCAAACTATGAGTGGAACATTTTAAAACACTGTTTAAGTCAAATATAATTTGAATAATGCCTTGCAAGATCCCTATTTTCTGCTATTTTTTATTACACACCATCTTGCTTTTTTAAATTATACAAAATTGACGTTAAATTGACATCCATAATAATTACTATTAGAAATATTTTTTTTAAATAGTAAGTTTTAAATTTAAAGTATGAGAAAATACGTTTTCTTTATGTTCCACTTCATGCCATGCCTCCTTTAACTATAGTAAATGGCCTCTTGTAGGTTATGGCTATATTGTGTGTGTTTATTTATTTATTTAATGGATAGATATGCATAGGCTTGTCAATGTGTGGTATAGTTTTAATGAAGTGTTTGTGTTCAATGATTCTTCAAGTCCCTTGAGACCGTCTTTATAGAGGAAGGAGGATTGTATATTACTGTAACCCGGCCTTTCTTCCTGCATGAAAAGCTACAGAAAACATATCTCTGCCCTCTTATAAAATATTAATGAGTTGAAAATGAGTCAAAACACATAAAGAGCACTTTGCTAAATCTGTTTCCACAGACTTACACATACATACACACACAGTGCTATGAAATATCTAACCGCCCTGTTACTTTTCACTTTGTGAAAGCCTCTTGCTGCTGTATTACTTGTTTGATCACAGAAACACTCTTTTACATTTAGCATCAAAGAGTTTATAAGTGTCTCTCTCTTGCACTCTCTTTCGTACATCCATCTCATCCCCCTTCCACGTTCCAATTCCAATACTGCAACGCCTTCGTATCCAGGAGGGTAAAAGGACGAATAAACTCTTGGTTTTTGAGCAAGTGATACATGAAAGGAAATAGTCTGTCACGCACACACACACACACACACACACACTATATTGAGCGTCAGGTCAGCACTGCATACAGGAAAAGTGAGCAAATACAGAATAAGCTTTGTGCGATTTATCTATTATGGGTCAATGACAAATAAAGATGGCCAAGATCAATGAAAATGTAAAAAAAAAAAATTGAAAGAAAAAAAGAAAAGAAAGAAAAAGAAAATGAACGACTGAAAATTTAGAGTGGTATTGTCATCGAGTTTTCCTTGAATACACTTCATTATTTTAAGGTAAAAATTATAAGGTAAAAACAAATATTTGTAATAAATTATCATGAAAAAAATTATCATGATTGTAGTTTTGGGTTATTAATCATTAAAGTTTTTTTGGGTTACTCAATTTCACCTGAAATAAAGATAGACAGACATGTTTTATGATTTTCTTGTTTCATGACAACATAATGTGTTCCTGCATGTTGGTTATGCTAATATTAATTTTCTAATCAGAAAAAAAAATGTTGATTTTAGTTTTAATAATCTTTCAAGAATTCCAGGACTTATTTCTTTGATACAATTTCCAAACCTCCTACAACTTTTTATTTAATTAATTTCAATAATCCTGAATTTTGAATACAAGGCTGAATGCCACTTAATACTTTTGAATGACACTTTTAGGACATTCTTCAAAAGTGCCCAGTCAAATATACAACTCTGCTGCAGGCACAGTTTAAAATGATTGGCATGTCCAATTACTCATTGTATATATGAAGTGGAATAGGACATGCAAAAAAAAAAAAAAAAAACTGATTGCCAGAATGGGTTTGAATC
>NW_015642328.1:54046-74670 GCF_001515625.1 Sinocyclocheilus rhinocerous | reverse complement strand
TGAAAATGAGTCAAAACACATAAAGAGCACTTTGCTAAATCTGTTTCCACAGACTTACACATACATACACACACAGTGCTATGAAATATCTAACCGCCCTGTTACTTTTCACTTTGTGAAAGCCTCTTGCTGCTGTATTACTTGTTTGATCACAGAAACACTCTTTTACATTTAGCATCAAAGAGTTTATAAGTGTCTCTCTCTTGCACTCTCTTTCGTACATCCATCTCATCCCCCTTCCACGTTCCAATTCCAATACTGCAACGCCTTCGTATCCAGGAGGGTAAAAGGACGAATAAACTCTTGGTTTTTGAGCAAGTGATACATGAAAGGAAATAGTCTGTCACGCACACACACTATATTGAGCGTCGTGTCAGCACTGCATACAGGAAGAGGGAGCAAATACAGAACAAGCTCGGTGCAATTTTTCTGTTATGGGTCAATGACAAATAAAGATGGTCAAGATCAAGGAAAAGAAGAAATGTTATCTTTTCATTCATGTTGGCTTTTGTTTTGAAAGAAAGAAAGAAAGAAAATGAATGACTAAATATGTAGAGTAGTATCACCATCAAGTAACAAACCCTTTCCTTGAATACACTTTATCATTATTTTCAAAAAATGATTCAAGGTAAAAACAAATACTGTATTTTTAAAAATGATCTTGAATCATTATTATTATAATGAATCATTAAAGTTTTTTTGGGCTACTCAATTTCACCTGAAATAACCAATAAATAAATAACTCAGTTAATTAAAAAATAAATAAATAAATAAAACATGACACATAGTCATGCATGTTCTATGATTTTCTTGTTTCATTACACCAAAATGGGTTCATGCACATTATGCTAATATTCATTTTTTAATCTAAAAAAGTTGGTTTTATTTTAATCATCATCAATTCCATTGCTTATTTCTTTAATACAATTTCCAAACCTCCTACAATTTTTTATTTAATTAATTTCAATAATCCTGAACTTTAAATACAAGGCTGAATGCCACTTAATACTTTTGGATGATGCTTTTAGGACATTATTGAAAAGTACCCAGCCAAATATACAACTCTGCTGCAGGCACAGTGTAAAATGATTGCCACGTCCAATTACTCATTGTGTATTTGAAGTGGAATAGGACATGGAAAAAACAACAACAACAACACTGATTGCCAGAATAAGTTTGAAACAATGGGCCACATAATGATTTTGCAAGCAGAAAAGCTAAAAAAAATAAAAATAGATGGCAAGAAAGCCTGTTCCTTTTGCAAACACTGTGCAAAAAATCAAGGCTTAAATTAAATCTTTATATTAAAAGTATATAAACAGACCCCACAAGTATGAAACCATTCAAAGAGCAAATTTATTCATTACTCATCATTTCATCAGACGTTGTCTCTATGTTGGATAATGATCCATTAAAGTCACGGCGTGTTTACGGCAACAATCTCTACTGCTAAACCCCCAATCCACATCTTTCATAATTGAATCTCTCTTTTATTCCATGGGCCACTTCATTTGTTTTGCTGTTAACCTCCATCAAAATATTATAATGCGCCATTTTGATATGCCTTTCAGGATACACTAAAAACTCAAAATTGCAAGTAATAAACAAACAGCAGTAGGAACAAAGCAAGTGTGGCCTTCTTTGTATTCTGCGACACGCTCCTCTGAAAGCCAGACAGAGTCCTGCTCCAGAATGCAAACTCCAATCATTACAGTCATCAATTGTGCTGTTGCTCTCCTCTGCTGTGTGAGGAGCAAAGAGGTTTGCCCCACTGTATCACCTGGACAAATTGATAAGTGGCTAAAAGATGAACCTTCTCTCCCTGTGAGTGCCCGTCTGTGGAGAGCTGATAAGGCGAGATGCTCCTCAATTGGTAGTAAAGAGAAAATGGAAGTGACAATTTTTCGTAGCTGATTGTTTCATCAATATCAGAGTCGATATTTTCAAGTCTGCCGCTAAATAGTGTGGGATCTTTTTCGGAACAACTTCATTACTTTCGGTTTAATCTGTGTCTCACGGCGTGTCGTTTAGCAAGTGCAAAAGAATAAGAAATAGCTGTGGGATACATTTAATGGAAAGTTAGCAAGTAAACAAAATGGACACGCATTTGCAATACTGCATATGTTTTAGAGTGCACTACATAATGGTAATTGAGAAACAAGATGGGTTTGATTCTTTGTTGCATTATTACAGCACTTATAGTATAATAAAGACACTTTCGCTTTAGATTATGGAGAAAGCGAGGAATCGTGTTTTATGATGTTTTGTTTATCGCACTAATTAGACTAGCATGGAGGGCTGAAGTTTCAGCAGCTTGACATTTGCAAACGCCTTATTAAACAGAATGAAATCTTACTCATAACCACGAGATCTAAAAATGCCTTTAAACAACACAACAATCATCCGGTCGAGGAACTGAACTCAAATAAACCGACTACAATTAGTCCTTCAAGTCGCTCATTGCTACTTAAAATACCGACAGAAGATTTTCAATTTCCCACAGCCTTTCAATTAGGTTTGCTGATACAGGCGAAATCTTGAGGGAGCCTGGTGTCCGTGGGACATCTGCGTTGAAGAGCTGCTGTGTTTCCAGAGTAGTTTATGGAGATATCAAACATGTTGATGAGGCAGAAAGCGCTCTTTAATTCACTGCTAGCTGCTGATTTGCCTGCCAAGGCTATCGGGTCCACAAAACACCGACAGCTGCCAGACAATACTTAATCTACCCAGAACTTGCTACATCGACACTCTTATATGGCAAACGGAAAACAACATGGGGGGAGAACTTATATGAAACAACTTTGCTGACAGTAAACAGAGTCAAAGTTTCTTTCAGAAGTACAAACACACAATTGAAAAGAAAAAATGCACGGTGAGTTTGAGACTGAACGGCCTTCAGTGGTTCATATCGCGGTGTGTTTCAAGGACAGCGCTGCTCTGTTTTCTTGCTTTTTAAAACAAAAAAGAAAAAATGATGAAGGTCCTAAACACTTGGATGTGAGACACATTCAGATAATGATTTATGGTGTACAGGTAACAAACCAAAGAGTACAATGCAAAGCACTTTACAACACCGTCTAGTAGAATTTTTCATCTTTCCATTATGCACACAGACCTTGAGTGTATAAATATAAATATACAGGACATATAAAAGATTCTATGCGAAGTCAAGAGGATCAGATGCCTCATAACTCTAAAAAAATACAAATAAAAGGAAGGCAGCTGCTTATCACATTGAGTTTGATCTGTCATGTGAGCAGAATATGAGTAGCCACATCCTCAGGTAGGTCACAAGACAAAGACATTTGTGTTTAGTCTGCGTCTGATGCTGATCAGTCAAAATGTTATCTAAACAGCCCTCTGCGACATTATAAAGTACTCCACCTTGAGCCGACGTCCACAAGATGTTATTTACGAAGATCCGTTCTGCAGACCAAAGCAAAGCTGAGAGATGCGATGAGATTTTTTTTCCAATTTTCCAATTTGCTTTGTCAACAGAACGAGAAAGAGCTTATTTCAGGGGGAAGTGTGGTGCAAAACGTGCCGAAACGGCACGCACCACTGCGTCTTCTCTCCAGTGCAAGTGGAAAACTGAAGGAGAAAGTCAAGCCGTCACAAAATCATCTACACTCTGATGGTTCATTACACTTTATTGGTTATTAGATCACCATTACCCGGAGGGGGCAATCCGATTATGTGGGCTACATCTCGTTAAAAACACAACTCATACTTCCGAGCCACTAATTCAAAACGCACATGAAATGTGCGCACATGCTAATGAGATGCAGAATGGGCATTTAGCTTAGAGAGTAAACTGACAGGAAAACCATAAACTAGAATTTCCCAAAGAAAATTCTCAGAACTGAGTGGAACATCCTGGTTCTGGGAGTTAAAAATCATATTCATTTGCTCCACACCGAAATTGGACATATAAACCTGTCAATTTAGACCATTAGTGGTGGGGATTTTTCAGTGACTCTTTCTGCAAGTTGCTCTGATGGATACAGCGACTGTCAGCGACTGTATTACTCATTCAACCAATTTGAACGTTAAAACATTAACATTGTCTTCCATTCATACAAATACGAACACAAAAGATCAGAAACGCAAACATGCTAAATTTTGCATTCTTCTCAAGTCCAAGTTTTTTGATGTAATTAGATCATTTATAAGTAATTCGTGAGATTTTTTAAATACACTTATTACTACTATATACACTATTTTTGATCAAATAAATGCAGCCCTGATGAGCATAAGCAATTAAAAACATTTCAAAAATTCTCAAAAATTTGAATGGTACCTTTTGCAATATTGTGATTCATCAGAGTTGGTTAGATTAAAACTCTTTATTAACATTTTTTATCCTTTAAGGAGAACAAACACTGTTGGAAAAGCAACCTACAAGGGTTGCATTGTGACATCTCAAGAGACATAAAGAGGTTCTCCAGAGATGGTCAGAGGGGGACTGGGTCAATAGGGTTATATCTTGACATGCTGCTCCATGTAGTGACTGCATGTATTCCATGTGTGTGACCTGCCTCTCTTCTCGCACATGTTCTCACCCTAACAAGCAGAGGTGCCGTGTGATCAAGGGTTCAGGCTTTGGAGCCCGAATGGTGGACTGAAAGGAATCCCACCCTTTGACGATGTTTACGGCGTAAAGCTTAGTTAGGCAGTTTCAGAAACAGTTGATTTTCAAAGCAGACTTAGAAAAGACAAGAGACTGCTCCCTGTTTTGCTCTAACCCCCGTCACCCCCAAGCAGTTGTTCCCATGGTTACTGCAGCTGCCACATTCCGCAAGTCGTCATGTGAAACAACACAGAGTTTGATCTGACATGTTTCACTCACTAAAGACATCTGTCATTTCTGAATGAACGCTATACCTCATCTAGCAAACATGAATATGATCTGATGAGTGCACAGCGATGTGCATGAAAAGATCACAATTTATGACTCATTTCTTTTGAACTCGAATTTGCATGTGTACTGTAGTTTTTATGATGTTATGAGTGTGTTGCTGATGAGAGAGCATTTCTAAAGGAAACTAATTCACAATGAACCCGAAAATAAAATCATCATTACCTTCATAAATTACACAAATGAATGAACGGGGGTAGGGTGTTTATATCTTTTATGAAATGCATTAATTGTTTATCAGGACCAAATATGCAGATTATAATGTTTTTTAGCCTTTGAAAGAACGTGTATTTAACAGAGGCAATCAAACACACTTCTGAGTGTGTTTTGAATAAAAGCCCCCTAACATCAAAGTAACCCATTTATCGCAGATCTGGTACAATGATTTATTGAATTTACTAAATTTTTTAAGGTAAGTGGTTGCAGTCAATTTATTTTAGCTACATTTAAATAAACAAATTTAGTTGACTAACTTTCAACATATTTTTTTTTTATTAAATGTAGCTAAAATAATTTGTTTGCAACCACTTACCTTAAAAAAACAATTTTAGTATAATTTTTTTCAGTGCAAGCACTGCAGTCCGTAATGATTTTATGGAGTAAACTGAGTGTTATCAGTGGCTTTTTACACTTTACACTGAATATTGAATGTTCAGACTTTTGCAAAATGTTATAATGCAATTAATATATATATAATATAATATGTTTGGGGTCAGTAACATTTTTTAATGTTTTTGAAAGAAGTCACCAATGCTGCATTCGTTTGATCAAAAATACAGTAAAAAAGTAATTAACTAACTAACTAACTAACAACTAACTAACTAACTAAATAAATAAATATGGGAAAAATAATAATTTGAATATATTTTAACCTGTTAACCTGCACCCCCCATTTTGGGACTCACAGCTGAAAATGACCTACCTAACTTAAAATTGTAACTTCAGAGTTGATAATGCTCAAAAAGATAAAAAGTTATAGACACTGAAGTGCCTTGAAAAAAATTGTACCACACTGAATTTTTTTTAAAATTTCATATAAAAATACATGAAATCAGTCCTGGAGCAATCCAGAAAAGTAATGGGTTGAAAGGAAACATATTTACCAAATGTATTGAAGGGTTCTACAAACTATTTTAGTCATTAATACATACCACCGCATAGTTTTTCAATTATAAAACAATAGACAGAATCTTAGACATCGTATAAGTGATTTATTTGAGCACTAGAAAAATACAATAAGAATAATTTTGAGTAAAAAAAAGAAATAAGAAAAAAAAAGAATTAACTATGCCAAGTACATCCTGTGATTGCTAGACATAATCAAAAGGAATCAAAGGAATTACCATCCATATTACAACGTTATTGTTTCGTTGGACTAAAAGTGCTCTGTGGGATGTTGTTCAGTGGACTCTTACCTTTCTAACTAAACCGGGATTTACAGCTGTGGATGCGTTTATGACTCGTTATTACGATGGATCTGGTACATACTGCGTTTTGATTATGCATGCTTTGATGTGTACTGCTTACACAAATTTAGCAAATACATTCTTTATAAGCTTTCCATTGAAAAACAGCGATCTATCTTCGATGATTGAGGCTTAGACCTTTAGAATGATATATAGTTTGTCAAGATTAATTATGTCCCTTTTCATTTAATCTATTCGTAAACATTGACATGTGCAAACAAAAATCATTCAGTGCGCCGGTGTTCTGACAAATAATGCTACCTATCAGATTATGCTACCAACACTGTATTTATCCTACTGTAAGGTTAGGTTTAGGGTTGGTGTAGGTGTACATGATAATAAAGGCTCACACCTTATTAATATCATGCTGGAAGCAAAATCTGATAGGTAGCACTTTTTGCTATCGAATTATGCTACCATCTGTTTTAATGGGAGGTAGCAAAATCTGACAGGGTAGCACAAATCGTCAGAACACCGGCGTCCAGGTGCGGGTTAACATGTTTTAAAATGTAATTTATTCCAGATGGCAAAGCTGAATATTCAGCATCATCACTCCAGTCTTCAGTGTCACATGATGCTGATTATTGTGAAAACATTTGAAAATGTTGAACACACTGCTTCTTAAAATTCTTTGAAGAATAGAAGGATCTAAACAACAGGATTTTGTAACAATGTAAAAAGACTTGCAATTTCTATTTTTACTAAAGTTGTCATTTCCATGCTCAAAGCATTGTCTAAAAAGAGCTTACTTTTTAGATATTGGGGGAAATATCGTAATTTCTGTGAAAAAAACATGTGATGTCATGCACCTTATTTCATGCACTTAGGTTATTTCTGCATAAACTAGTTACAGCATAACATCTGTATGGATCCAATTAGATATTTCCTATATAACACCTTTCACACTCATATGGTGCACTAAAAAAAGGTGTGCCATTGTTTCCACCAAAGGTCTAGTATGCAGTTATGAACATATGTGATGCTTTTCTTAGATCTCCTCACAGCAACACCCCTTTTGTATTGTCTCTGATCAGCTTCTCACTCAAAGCGATGCTGGCGCTGTGCCATAATTTGTTGCGCTGGACTTTATATCAATTGGCATCATGTGAAGCCATTTCGGGCTGTCATTCTTCATTGGCTTGTCTGCAAACAAAACGGTCATTAGGGATAAGAACTACTCAAAGTGATGTAGTTTTCCTAAATTATGGATGCAGTGATTTGGTCGGTGACAGAAGCATAAGACTACGCCAGGCTGGAGACAGAATTGTCTGACTTCACCTGTCTCTCTAACCAGGACTGATAACCACTGAGTTAGGATTAACATAAGCACGAAAATGCATTCACTTTTGTGAATTGCAAATGAAGCAGTTAACAGTTGTAAGATAAAACCGATGATTAGAGAGCACCAGGTAGACAGACAGAGCTACTCAGTATGCAGATTTGCATACAATATTTGGAGTACATGCTAAAGTAATTAAAATGATTTGAAGCGCTTTACAAAAAGATTAGCAAACACTCATTAACACTTTGATAAGATGGACAGCTCTCTCCATTCAACAAGCCAAGAAGCATCGCCGAGTAATCCAAACAAACAGCTGGAAATCACAAATTAGACAAAGTTTCTTTCTCATTAAAAGTGGAACTGATGTAACGCAGCTTTCCAGTGTCACAATGTCACTTTTATGACCTCAGAATTCATTTACAAATCACTCTAGTTTAAAGGAGCATCTATGAATTGACGAAGACTTGGTTTTTAGCAGTGGTTCAAAATGTAGTTCAATTAGCTTTCAAACAAAATATGGCAATAGCAACCCCAAGGTCATAGGGGGACTAATAAATATGTCTCCTTTGAATGCAATGTAAGTAGCTTTGGGTAAAGGTGCGTGCCAAATGCATAAATGTAAATGTGAAATGTCATTACTGCCCCTCATTATCACTTTTATACATGTGGGTAAAGCCAATCAAATTCCCACTCACTAACATAAAGCCATTTAACTCAGCCGTGACCTGTTGGAATTCTCCAAGGTGCTTCACCGTCAGACTTCCCTACAATCCTTAACTGCTTTCTTCTCTCTTCTCTTTGACTTTGACACAATAACTTTAAAAGACAGATTTGTAGGTCTTCAGTTGCACCACCCTGGATCATACATTTCGCAATGCCTTTGGAGCGACTCCCTGAAAATCAATGATAGAGCCGGTCCACACCATTTCTTGATTATCAGCCATCCAAGCTTCCAGCTAGAGAATCAAGGCTTTTTCTCTACAAAAGGAAAAGACTGAATAAAACAGCCAGAGATTCGAAGTCCAAGAAGTGAAGCCTCTGGACTTCAAGCGTCAAAAATATCAGAAAGAACTCTGGTTTATCTGCAATACCTTTTTACTTTGCCTCAACCCGGCTGTCAAAGAATTCAAAAGTCAACGCAAGGAAAAACTCGACATATAGAGCTGAAAACTAAAGGTATCCCTTTTTAGCCTAATTGTTGGTACATTTGAGTGGATAATACGAGTAGGTAATTTTAACCTGTCTGATGGCTACTAGGAATTGTTAGGTTGTTCTAAGACTGATGTCTCCTACTGTGGATCGTGGGATATTTAGTTTCCAGAGCACTTAAAACTTTGTCCACCACAGGTCTTAAAATCACAGCAGGACTAAAATCACATGCATTACCTCAGAAATGAAAAGAAAAGGAAAAGACGTTCAGCGGCTTCACAGCATGCTGTAAACATGACTTTTTCCTCTGAGAACACTCAGCTGTTGTTATCTCAAATTATCCCTAGACTCTTTGAAACCCTACTTGTTCAGCAAATTTTATCATTTAATCACTGGACAAAACCATTTGGCACAGGACCAATCAAACTTTCCTCTTAACTACCGGCAGAAAGGATTTTATTGAGTTACAAACCATTCAGAGAAAATTATGGTACCTTGCTGGCTGTGGCAATGAAACAGTCCCTTAGTTTTTTTGTGTGTTTTTTTTAATTCAGAATGGCATTACTAAAAGCATTTTTCTTAAATACAAAAAGAAAATAAGCAAATGGAGAGGAATCACATGAATATTTCATTGCATTTTCAGCAGACACTGATGGATGCATAAGAAGTTGATGATTGGTTTTGGGCTAAATCCTGCAGAGAAGTTTTGGGAAACAACGGTCTAGTGAATTGTTGAATATAATATGGATTTGATGCCCGCTGGCCACGAGCAACACTGCTGAAGCAGGCAGGTGCACTTATCTATTTCTGTGAGGCATCTATAAATCAAAGCTGAATAAATCCCTCTGTAACATTTACAGGACTGAAAAAGAAATACATATTGCCTTATGGTTGTGATTGTGTTATATACCACTATGCAGCATTATAAGATCATTTTGAAATAATTTTTGGAGAGAGCACTGATAAAACAAGTAGAGTTCATAAGAGCAAAAATGAAGGTAAAAAAACTCATATTCCTTTACATGTAAAGAAAGGAATCCAGTTCAGCGCTGCCCACAAATGTACTAAGAAAATGTAGGCCTAAATCTAAAATTTTAGTGTAATTAACTATAAATTCTATACATTTTATTGAATAAAAATATATAATTTAGTAAAATGTATGTATATATATTCTGTCATTATCATTCAAAAGTTTGGGGTGATAACTAAAAATGGTTTTGACTTATGCTCACCAAGGCTGCATTTATTTGATTCAAAATACTGTGAAAATATTATTACAGTTTAAAATAACTGTGATGGCAATCAAATGAGAGTGTTCAGTATCAAATGATCCTTCAAAAAACATTTGAATATGCTATTAGATGCTCAAGTAACATTGCTTATTAATATCAATGTTGAAAACACTTGTACTGATTATCATTTTTTTTTTTGTGGAAATGGTTATTGTCAGACTCTGTTCCTTGTTTTGTGTGTGTTTTGCTCCCCCATTTGGTCCTTCCTGTTCCTGTCCCCATTTAGTTCTATTCGTTCCAGGTGTTCCTTGTTATTAGTTATCCTCCTTACCTGTCTGCCCCTCGTTATCTGCCCTATTTGAGTTCTAGCCCGTTCTGTTCTCCCTTGTCCGGAATTGTACATGTCTACCCTTGCTACGTGTGTTTTCCTTGTTCCCTGGATGTTATTAAAACCTATATGTTTGAATTCCACTCCTCGTCTCCTCGCTCCTTCGTCTCCGTGCTCCCCACCGTAGCGAACAGTGACAGATATATGATTTTATGATTCTTTGATGAATGGAAAGTAAAAAAAAACTATTTTTATTATAATATCCTTTACTGTCACTCTTGATCATTTTAATGCATAAAAGTAATTTTCTTTAAAAAAACAACAACTTAGTGATTCCAAACTTTTATTAGCAATTAACTGTGATTAACTGTGATTCATTAATTGGCAATGCATGTAATTAAATTAAATTACCACTCAATTTTTTAAACATATTATAAAAAATAAAAAATAAAGCACTATACACAAAAAGACAGGAATGGGGGAAAATGGTTTGTGTTTGATCTTTTTTTTTTTTTTACACAGAAAAGCGTGTGCTGTGGATAACACAGCTCCTCTCACCGAATCTGAAGGTACAGCTTGAGGGGGAGGTCACTCTAAATGAACACATTTCCTGTCTGATTTCTGTACAGACCCCCGGTTACTGAATTGCAGGGGAGGCAGTCAGACAGACTGCAATTTTTCCTAGAACATACAATTACCATCTTCGTGAGGTGAATGCAAAACGACACAATGAAGTACTTTTGGAAATAATACTTCCAGTCTCACCCTCCCCGAGTGTTTCAGTAAATATAGAGGCTTACATGCAAGAAGAATAAAAAATCCAATAGAAATGGCCTCAGCATACTGACATGAGGTACCTGTGTCTTTCATCTGTGCCATCAACGAGATCGGCCAGTTTATTTAGCTGGAGCGATTTTGATTCCTCATAAATCTGCTCATCTCACTTGACAGCATATGCTGTGAGGAAAGTGGGTCATGTAGGGCAGGTCTGGGCTGAGTGGCAAGCCTGTCACAGATTAAAACATGTGGTTGGACAAAATAATGCAAATTCGTGCCCTGCGGCTGCCAGCTTTCTTTAATACGAAGTTTTTTGGCAGTCCTTCGAGAATTGCCAGGAAGATCGCTGGGGAAGCTTTCTTACCATTATCATTAGCTGGAATACATTAACGTCGACTCTGTGCACTGTTTTCAGGTGGCCAGAGTAAAAGTGTGCATGTACCAATCAATGTCAAGGTTAATGAGACAACTAGAAAAAGAAAATACTGGGAAGTCACTGAAATTCAACCCGTTTTGAGCAAAACCCATGAGGAAGCGTCAATTTCCTCCTTGTTTACGCGTCTGAGTTTCCTAAACTAAACCCTGAGGATCAATGCACTCTGATCGGAATGACCTTCCCGGGCATCTGCATTTTTTATTCTCCATCTGTGTTCACATTATGCTCTATTTCAGACATGGCTCGCATTCATCTGCTTTCAACTGCTGGCCAATTTAACGCAATTTCCAGATCAAAAATACCTTAGGGGGATTGCGTTACACCACTCTCATCCTTGCCTGTAGCCACGGCGGAGCCCGTCAGTACGCTATCACAGAACCCAAATAAGGCATTAATTGTAAACTGATTTGTTTTAGATTTGCTGATTTGAAAAAAGTGTGACTGTGTAGACATATATGATATAACAGATACAGAGATGTGGAGACATATAGGAAATACAATGTGATAGTGAGCAATATAATATAAAATATAATACAATCTATCTATCTATCTATCTATCTATCATCTGAATTTGCTGTTCTCTTATTGTTTTTTTAAGCACTGAACATCTTTATAATATGAAGTGATATAGGTAATATAAAGTTCATAATATCTGTCACATGCTGAGAAAAAGATATTAAATATAGACTTGCTACAGAAAACATGTTTCAGGCGTATATGGAATATTGATTTTCTACAAGAAAATGCACTATAACAAAGAGTCAATCCATTATTGTTAACCATTTTGTATGTATGTATTTATTTTTGCTGTCTTGTATTAGAATTATATTATGTTTTAGAACTTATAGTGTCAATAAAAACAAAACCATCAAAATAAATCAAAATTATGGAACAAAATGTACTGTACACAGTATGTGCATTAAGTTCTTAGAATATACTAATTGATTCGATTAATATACAATGCAAACATGTATGCATATGTGGCAAAGGACCGTGTCATTTCTGATAATAAGAGAGTGATTATTTATAGAGGTGGCCAGGTGAAGGTATAAGATACAGGCCTGGAGTGTTTCGATTTTCAAACAACATTAGAAGGTCATATTAGACTCTGAAATATTGATTCATAACTCAGCAGTATGAGAGATTAAAGCTGGATTCTTTTGATGAGGTTGACCGTGAAAACAAAAACTCAGAACGCATTTAGAACAGCCTCCTCTATGTCAAGTTAATTTATCCAGCTGGGCTTTTTTACCACAATGACCACACATAGAGCAATGATCTGATCAGAGCTGCCAAACCAGCTGTGAATCTTAAACTAGCACACACTGCTGAATGTGGCAGGTAAACTAAACAGCCATATAAGTAGAGAAAAGGTGGAGAAAAGGAAGCAGAAACATTGTGTTGCACCTGCATTCCTAAACTACAGTTGGAATAAAGCCATGTGTGATTGTGCTGTGATTAGCTCTACCGATGGATTATGGAAATAGGCTTTTGAAAAACTGAGTTATATAAGCACAACAGCTTCCTATAATTTTATCCACTTCTGTTTCTAGCTTTTCAGTGAATAAACTGATTAATATTTGTGTCACAGGAATTTTTTTTTACTTGTTTCTAAAGTTTTCTTAGTGAAGGGCATTAACGGTGGACCTGAAGACATGGTTTGCAAACATTCTTGTTTTATGCCACATTCAGTTAAGCATACATATAAATAAAAATTGTCAACATTAAGGTCACAATAAGTATCTGTAAAATGCTGATATACATTTTTATATAATACATGTTTTATTAAATATATATTAAAATTATAAAATGTGATATAGGCAACATAAAGCTCATAATATCTGTCACATGCAGAGTAAAAGATAAATAAAGATATTAAATATAGACTTGCAACAGAAAACAAATTTTGGTTGTACGTGCAATATTTATAAGAAATAAGTATACATACATACTGTACATTTTTGAATTACCTTTATATATAATTAACATAAATTCAATTATAAATATATAAAATTATACATTACATTGTCTTTAGCCCTATTCATTAAATATATCAAAATATATATAAAATATATAAAAAATTGTGGTAAACCCCAAAAGACTCGAATGAAACTCATTAAATGAACCTGCTTTAAAATCAGGAATTATGTTTTCTTTCCGGTCATATAATGTACTCTGCAAAGCATTAGACTCAGATGCATTTTAATTGCAGTAAATGCAAACTTCATGAAAACCTGATGCAAATACCCCTTCTGCAGCAAAACGTCAATAGCAAACCATTTTAGAAGATTGATGGTCCAAACCTGAAAACTAGGTGCGTGAAGACGTCAATAAATTACCCTGTTACCTGCAACAAATTCCTCTGTGGATTTCTTCTGTATAAACAGGAACTAAATATTTGCATTTATAATATTTAGATGGAAAAAAGAGCCGCAGACCCCCCACAACCAGAGCGTTCCGGTTTAGTCACATCGCTTTTTCACGTCTTAAGAGTTTGTCAGAATGAAGTATATCCCACCCTCTCTTTGGTATAGAAACTGTAAACTCCGAGCAGCAAATGGAACAAGCTGGGCAATTGTATTCACTTTTCTCACTCAGAATCGTTCTGCACTTTAAGGCTGAATGGAAGTGGAGTGGGATGCTTGTGGCAGGGGCCATTCAGCGCAGGGAGGTTTGCAGGATTGAAAATCAACAGGCAATGTGTAGTTATGCTGCTCACTGATTAAAAGAGATCAACACCATTGATTTTCTGTACACTTAAATCATTCTCTCTTATAGGATTTCAGTCAACAGCTTTGGTGGCAAAGACTGCTGGTGTCGGAGCCATTTATCCTTTCCCTCTTCTGTCGATATGTGGAAAGGGCCCAGCGACGTAATTCAGTTAAAATGGCTGGCCCATCATTGGACCGTGTCATTTTAAGGCCCCCGTCTATTTGGCCAAAGTGCAAGTTCCTAAACCCAAAAGACATTGGTTAACATTATTTAAAACGGCAATAGCGAGCGTGTTTTGCTTTGTAGGGGGTGAAAAAGACCTTTAAAGCAAATTGAAACATCCCGTCCACTCGTGTAGCGGTAATACAACACGGGGGCACAAGCAATTTGTAGAAACGCTTCGTTTTTTACCCTAATTACACACTTACTTCCAGCTGTGCAGCTGGTGGAGGGAAGCTATTTGCTCTTAATGAGTATCCAACGGTCTTACAAAAAATACGTAATGCTATGCAGATGCTGCTGTTCGTATTAGGGAAGTAGTGAATTCCAAATGCATTTAACTTTAGTTATTCGAAACTTTCTTTAAGTGTTTAACTCTTAAGGAAGACAGAGGAACAGAATGGCAATTTCAAATGAATGTGTGATGAGTGTTCCAATCAACCGGAACAGCAGGGACATCTTCACGAGAGTCTCTCCTCGCCTCTTCCTCTCTCTCCAGCAGAAGACGTCTAAATTAAAGACATTTAGCAGACGCTCTTATCCAGAGCGACTTACAAAAGTGCATCATTCTCGCCACGGTCAACAGATGGCAAACATGCTGACATGAATGGTTTACCGGTAGTAGGGAAACAATGGCTGTAAAAAGGCTAAGTCTCTCTCTGTGTGTGTGTGTGTGTGTGTGTGTATGTCATGAATGGTTTTATAATTGTCAAAATAATAATTCTACAACAATGCATGACCCTATAGGAATGCAAACAGGGTGTCAAAATGACTCGTATTGGATTAATTGGTTTTCTACCATGAAAAGGCAGCTGTTCAAATGTTCCAATTTTACTTGATTATACACAAATGTTTGAATGTTCAGTAATGTTCATTTGTTCACTTTATATTTAATAAAAAAAATTAAATTCAATATAAGTAATTATAACTATAACAAATGTGTTTTTATGTGAGACATTTTAATTTGCTTGCAACTTTTTGCAGACTTTATATAGCTAAGATCGCCGCAAACAGCATCAGCAAATCTCACACAAAACGTTTTCACACTTCTGTCCACAGATTTTGGCAGATTTTACACTCTTCCCTACTGAGGGAATGAGACCAGTACTAGTCAAAGGTTTGGAAACATGGTTTGATGATGTATGTTTGCTATGAAATTTTGATGATGTGATGCATGCATGTATGATATGAAACTGATGAAATCATTTCAAGTAATTTCGATGAAGACAGAAAATTATGATAATTATGTCATTTTTAACATGTAACTGACATAATATATGTAACTATATGCAATAATATGTAACTGACATCACTGCAAACCACAAACTGTAATTCTTCTTGCTCTGTTCTGGTTTGAAACAACCACTTTTCACAATCCAATCACTTTCTGATGGATAAAATCAAGCCCCACCCACCTTTACCTGTTTCACTGAAAAGTGTCACACTACAGAAGTAAAATAAGTTTAAAATGATGTTCTTTGTTTGACTTTGAGATAACAAGGGCTATGAAGTGAGGGTGTGACAAGACCTGTTATGCTATTTGGATGAATGTGTCACATGGACAGAATACATGGCGAGAAGCAGATGGCATGTCTATATCTTCACTTCTTCTGACTGAAGACACATCAGATGGCTTTAAAAGTGAGAAATGCCAAAATTTACAGTGGACAGATGTTCCCTGCTTTGATGTGTGGAGATGCAAGATGTACCAATCAAGAGTTAAAAGGACAGTTCACCCAAAAATAAAAAACCTGACATCATGTACTTCCAAACCTGTATGACTTTCTTTCTTTAATTTCTTTCTTTCTTTCTTTTTTTTACATACAATAACCATACAATAAAAGTCAATGGGGGTGTTGTTGTTTTGGACTTCACTGGCTTTCATTGTATATACAAAAACAGACTGAAAAAAACTCTTCAAAATATCTTCTTTTGTGCTCCAAGTATAGAAAGAGAGTCACACAGGTTTGGAACAACATGACAACAATTAAAATTTTTCACGTGAACTATCCCTTTAAAACTCACAATACAAAGTTCCCATACTTAGCCCAAGGGGATTAATAATGGTATAGTCATGAGGTAGCATTTTAGTCTAAATTGTGATATTAATTTGACCCCGTTAGATTATATGGTTTGTTAAGGCTCAAGTTAAAGTGATTGGTTAGCAGACTCCATCACAGAGGTTGCCATTTCAGAGGTGGCATGTTTGAAGGGCAACAGCACTGACATTTCCCTTGTTGCCGGAAACTATCTAACAAGGTATTCCATGGTGTCACCAGCTGCTCAGTTCAGAAGTGTAAGAGAGACAAGCGTTTACAGCTGAAAATAGCTCACTCATTATCAGCGCTGAAGAAATTAGTGGAGGGAGACTTCCATAATCAGCCCAAAATAAAACAGCGACATTTTGATCCATCGTCACCTACTACTCTTCCCAAAGTTGAAGGCAAACATGATAAAGGTTTAAAATCATTATTAAAGCGGATTTACGTTCCAAGGACTAAACGGTTAGTGCTCAAATCTAAAAAGAGACCAAAGACGTAATGTGCCCTGTATAGTGTTCCAAATGCAAAGATTAATTCCACACCAGTACATGCTAATCAAAGGCAACTCCCAATCACTAGTTACGTAAGTTTCGAAACTGCCTATAAAATACGGCAGCTTAATTCCCTTTACTCTAGAGTTGTGCTCTAGATTTAGTTCATTTGGCAGAAGAGGCTTATTTCCATCAGCGCTACACTGCTATAATGGGGCGAGTATGTATGTGTGTGTGTCCATATATGTCATAAAGGGTAAAGGCAGGGGGTGAGGGTTTAGTGAAATGCCCTTAGTTATATTGCCCATTACAGAGCCCCAAGAACCCCAAGAGTCCCAGTGGACCACCAACATAGGCCACAATAAAACTAGTGGACAGATGGAGATAGCCAAAGAAATATTCCCCATTCACATTCTGACAAAAAAAGACATCCAGTCCCCCATTAAACTACAAGGTCACTTGTTTATGTGCAAACGTAATAAGATACGACTTTTTTGTTTGTTTACTATCAGTTTCAATACGTCGCAGTAATCTATACTGTACAGTTAGAAACTTTCGGATATGTTGAACTGTGTTTAGTAAATCAGGAAATTTTTAAAAAGCATCAATAATTTACTACTTTTCCAGAAAGTTCGCAAGAGCAGTGTTTTAAAAAAAATAAAATTGTAACAGTGTAAAAGTTTTTAGTCACATTTATCTATCACACATATTCTTGTCTATTAATTAAAATTATCTTACACATAATTTTTACTGTAATATTACACATTGTCACAAGTGTGTTGAAATGTTTATAAAATTAGGGAATAATAAAATGCAACAATTAATTAGAATTTTTCAGTGAATTGAATATGGCCAAAAGTATGTGCAAAACATTTTGAATAAAAAAACAAACAAACAAAAAAATGCATATGCGTGTGAGCTTAGGTGTCTACATTTTTCGATATATATTGTTTGTGGAGTATTAATAAAAAGAGGAAACACTCTAATGACCTCATTGTTCATTTATGAGCTAAAGACCCCTTGATGACAAACACTGTCTGAAAATTAATCCTTTTGTCTTTCAGAAAAGCAGGTTAATTACCAAACCAGCATCCATTACATGAGTGCTGAATTATTTACATTATGGACACATCCGGCCAAATAGAAGCTCTCACCATGTATAAACTGTAGGAAAAAAGCTGCTGGGCTTCCGTGTGGCATACATATTGATTTTTAATAATTTGAAAAGAACATTGTGCAGCTCAGCAAAATAAAACCCACCACTTCTGAAGAAATCCACAGTTGATATGGCTGTTCTGAATTTTATTTAATTTTTTTTATAATGCAGCTGTGGAGTGACAAACTTCATATTGTCACTGACACAATACAAAGATTAATGTAGAAGTGAAACTGTGCAACTCAAAACAGAGCCATCTGAGAGACATCATTATTCTTGGATTGATTATTTACAAGGACGTGTAACAGAAAGAAAAAGAAACCACCCACAAGGTATCCACTCACAGAGGTGTTGCGTTCTATGAAATGCAGAGAACGCTAACACCCTGTCGACAACCTAAATCTCTCCCATTATAATCAATGCAGCACTGACGCATACACTGGAAGCATATGTTGTGTCGCATTGAGATTGTCTATTTTTGAGATGCTGCATAGCTACTCCTACCACTTAATTACCCATGTCTGTATGTAAAATTTCTATGAATTTTATTTGTAATGTATTCAAGCCAATGCCTTTGGTTTATTAATTAAGGCTGTTAAAATAAGTATTTTATACACACCAATGCTTCAGCTAAAAATACATTTAAACAATAATATTGTGAAATACTATTACATTTTAAAAGATAATTTATCTCTCTGATGACAAAGATGAATTGTTCAGCAGTTATTACTGCAGTCTTCAGTGTCACATGATTCTTTAGAAAATCATTCTAATATGCTGATTTGCTGCTTAAGAAATATTTCTTTTTATCATCAATGCTGAACACAGTTGTGCTGCTTAATATTTTGTTGTGTAAACTGTGATCTTTTTTTCCAGGATTCTTTCATGAATAGAAAGTTCATAAGAACCACATTTATTTGTGTACATTTTTGTGTAACTGTAAAAGTTTTGTCAATGTAATGCATGCATGCATGCTGAATAATGATTAAATAATTATAAATATATAAAATGCTGAAGTCATCAGCCTCACAGCTAATTACTGGTCACCCCAAATACTGGGCATCAGAAAACCAAAAACTCTACTGTGTGCTCTGGCTTTTTTTTTTTACCTTTAGAATTGAAATTTGTAGATGTGGCCGATCAAGTTAGAAGAAGCTCTGACTTACAATGTGGAGCATGAGGTAGTCTCCCAGGCCGGGGGCGCTGTCGATGCGGATCAGGATGCCATCCTTGAGTGAGGTGCTAAAGCCCACTGTCAGCCTGTCCGTACGGGTGCTCGGGCGCTCGTTGGCCGGCCAGTTAAAGGTTATGAGGCCTCCTCCTTTCCCAAAGATATATGTTGTTCCAGCTGGAAAAGACAACAAGAGAATGCAAAGATTAGCCTGCATTACTGAGGGCTTGACTCTAAACGCATTTCAACTGCAATACACAAATAATTTTATGAAACTGTGTGCAGAAAAACCTTTTAATTTGTTAAATTTAAAAAAAAAGAAAGTTTGAGCCTAATATCTTAAGACACATTTTGCTACCATGAACTTTCAGCCAAAGTGAAATATAAATTGAAGAGGCCCATACATATACACCCACATGTATATACATACATTTAAAAATGTTGATATCCCCCAACTTTATTCATTCTATTTCTAAACTAAAACATGTAGACATTTCACTCAGAAATTACTAGTAAATTGCACACATAATTACAAAGAATGGCAAATATACATCGAATTTAACATGAAAGTAGAAAGACTGAAATATATTTTTATACACAACTTCAAAAAAATCATTTTAACAGTGTGACATGGAATCCACTTAAATGTCATTCCAAATGCAGCAGAGAAAAAACAGCAGGATGAAAACCAGAATAACCCCACACATTGTCACATCCACAAACGCTGATAGTACAAGAACCAATGACGTGCCACTAAAATGTCCTCTTCAAGTTTCCCCAACTAGGCCAAAGACTTTGAGAAAAGTCCTGACATTTTTAAGTTGTCAGCGGCAGCTCTTACCCGCGTTCTGGTAGCACTAGCGATCGGATCTTAAGCATGAATAATGCCCACACCTGGGTCAGAAAAGTCATAATTCTTCAGGCTCATATTCTCAGCAGAGCCTGCTGGAAAATGCTGTGACCTATCCAAGTTAAATATAACTCTTTCCAGGGAATAACAGTAGGAGCCTTTGATGAATGAATTCTGTTATTATCATGCATTATACGAGGGAAAAGGTAAACGCAAAAGGCTTCACCTGGAATAGAGGTAGGGCAATAATTCTTTCCGATTTGGCCAGCCGCATACTGAAACTTGGGGAATGGTGTTGCAGTAAACAAAAGCATTGTTGGGTAAACTGCAGTTTCATGGTACTATTTGTTTTGGACAACAGTTTGGGGTGGGGGTGGGGGGGGGGGGATCGGGGG
>NW_015642328.1:40799-49790 GCF_001515625.1 Sinocyclocheilus rhinocerous | reverse complement strand
TTGGACAACAGTTTGGGGTGGGGGTGGGGGGGGGGATCGTGGTGCAAAGCCATTCTGTTGATTTTCCCCTTGCTTTCAACACTCTACCAACAAATGGCTGCATGTGTGGTAGGAAGGGGGACAGCTGGCAGAACTGCCCTCCACTCAAGGGGTCTGTCAAGTGGAACATCTGGCCCTGGAGCGGATCATGCACTCACACAATATATCGCCCCCTCCATCTCAGACGTGCTGCCACTCGCAGTCCCTTTATGACTATCATTCTCAATTTGAGTCGTTGACTTCAGCGATTCTTTCCCACGACAGCTTGGCAAGTCATCGGGGCAGCAGCGTGTAATATATATGCAAGATACAGCCATATGTGTCAAGAAGTTATGATTTTGCTGTTACAGGCGACGCATCCGTCATTAACTTCTGACAGATCGCACCAATACACAACGGGAAGTCACAGCTGGAGATGCGATGGCGCCATAGGTGCAATCTTTTGCTCACGGACAAGACGGAACTGAACCTCATTTGCACTTATATGTGTCTGAGTTTGAATGAAAATTATTCAGAGGTAATGCATTTAATATCATAAGCAGAGGCATGAATTCTGTTGGTATTGCATTTTTACTCCGAAAGCACTTAAAGGTTATTATGTTTTTTTATTTTTATTTTTATTTTTTTATGATTTATAGGTGCTCTAGACTTGCACTGTTATGTCAGACATGTAATGACTGTGAGGCTTTTAAAACAATTAAGAAACCTAAGTGTGCCGTACCTTTCTGCATTTTGATGAGCTCGCTGATATTTGCCGTGATGTATTTCAGATTAAGACGTAAAAGGGAAATGCAGCGGAACACTTTCATAAAGAGGAAGTAGTGTCAACGGTTTACTCAAAAGCAGTGCCTGCCTGCAGAATGTTCTTTAATAAATTAGCTGCCAGCTTCAAACAGCCCAGCTAATGTGAATCTTAACCTGATAAGCATTCAAATGAGGACAGAACCCCAACAACAGAAAAAAGAAGAAGAAAGGACTTATTGAGACGCATACAATGTATTTCTCGAAGCCTCAGGATTTTATTTTAGGATTTCGAGCACCAATGGTTGCCTTGGTTAAAATTTTCCATTAAGTAAAAGGGTGGACTCTCTTCAAATGGAGGGTGTTCTACCTGTAATGGATAGTCTTCCAGTGACCTAGAGTACACAGACTGAATTATCAATAACCAGTCAATTATTTTGCAGAGCAAAATGGAAAACATCCGGACCTTTCCCAACATTTACATACATTACAATGTGATATGTGTATTTTTGTCTGTATGGCTGATGTGAATATGTTATTGAAACCTTTTAAGGTACCAAAAACACAACACATGTCTGGGAATACAGAATATGAAACAATGTTTTGCAACTCAGAAACTGCATGTCAAACAACACTGCAGGACCCTACCCCAAAGTAGTACTAATTAAATATTAAATACACTTTAAATGTCACATTTTGAAATCATAACTCAAATAAATACAACGCTCTACCTTCTCTGAGTTCAAAATCCATATAATTAGAATTAATGATCGATTGCAAAATTAAGACTGAGAAGAATACCCATGGCACCTCACACTTAAATACTACAATTATTTGTATATTTGGTCAAGTTATGGGAAAGCACTAGGTCATGTCACGATTTATTAGTATTTATTATATTAGTATTAAATTAGTAGTAAATGTAATTACTAGGTGAAATGTACACTATATATATCTGTGCATGTAAAGCCTTGGACCACAAAACCAGTCATAAGGGTCTTTTTATTTTTATTTTTTTCGAAATTGAGATTTATACATCACCTGAAAGCTGAACAAATAAGCTTTCCATTGATGTATGGTTTGATGTATAGGACAATACTTGGCTGAGATACAACTATTTGAAAATCTGGAATCTGAGGGTGCAAAAAAATTTTAACATTGAGAAAATCACCTTTAAAGTTGTCCAAATGATGTTCTTAGCAATGCATATTGCTAATCAAAAATTAAGTTTTGATATATTTACGGTACTGAATTTACAAAATATCTTCATGGAACACGACCTTTACTTAATATCCTAATGATTTTTGGCAAACAAGAAAAATCAATCATTTTGACCCATACAATGTATTGTTGGCTATTGCTACAAACAAACCCATGCTACTTATGACTGGTTTTGTGGTCCAGGGTCACATATCAGTTGTGGTATTTATTCATTCATTCATTCATTCATTCATTCAACCAATTCATTCAAATAAACTGAATCATTTAGGAATGAAAGAAATGACTGTCTGAGTGAATAATTGAATCATTCATTCAACCGTTTCACTGATTCAAAACAAATGAACTGACCATCTTTATGAATGAGTTATCAGTTCATTCACTCAACCGATTGGTTCAAAAATGCTGATTTTTTAATTAATTAATTAATTAATTAATGTATTATTTTCATCCATTAATTCATTCTAATATTACTTTAACTCTGCCTGAAACTTTTTTTTTTTTGAGAAGACCACATTAACCCTTAGCAATGAACTTGACGACACCTTGAGAGACACCAATACTTAATTAATTTAGGGGAAATTCACTCTATTTGGTTATAAAGTCAAAGTGTGTAACCCCAGAAAAAAAAACACATCTCAGCTTTGATACTCTTATCATCGCAAAGGACAATCACCAACAAGGGCACATCCCTTTGAGACGTGCTGGTTACAGCGATAAGACACACATGATGAAGAGTTCATGCAGCGTGTCACGTAGAGAAGAGCGCAGCCTTCATCCGCTTCATTAAAACTGCAACAAGAAGCCTCTTACTAGACAGTAGCAAGACAGACAAAAGAATGGTGCTTCTTCCATGTGTCAGCATGCAAGGTGGAAGTTCAAAGACCTGTCGCACAATCATGCATACGATCATAATGTAAGCGAAAATGAAATGCCTGCGCTCAATACGTGATTCATCCGCACCTGCCCTATTGATATTCCGTAAGTTTGAAATGGAAATAGCGCTGCTGAGCTTCGTTCCCCCAAATTTGACTGTAAGATGAGAACGCTCAAAAGCTCAATTTGATCACGTACATCCCAGTCCTTCTTTTCAGCCCGACACCATGCACGTGCAAAAATTGCTTGCCTGTACACACAGAACTGTAATATCTGAAATAGAGTATTTTAAGCAGTCAGGCACTGTGCTAGAATGATCCCAAGAGTCAACAGTATAGAGCCGCTCTCACGGCGAGTGTCGGGAGGTTTAAAGTCTATCAGTCCAGCAATTGGTTCTGAGCTTCTTAGATAAGGAGGCGATTAGAAAAGCGAGCAGGTAGAAGTCCTGTCTGCTCCAAAGTCAAACCTGAATGCAAGTCGCTGTAAAGCTCTAGACTCATATTTAGCAGATTTCTGATTCGATTACAACGACAAAGGCAGCGAGACCAGACATACGTCACACACGCAGCAGATTCAGTAACTTGTGAGCGGTCTGGATTGGGTTTTTAATTTAACTAGCAAATGAGGAGTTATGCTGACAGCATGAAACCCAGAGAAGATATGTGGGTTGAATAAACCCATTTCTGCCAGTGGGGCACTTGGGAAACTGCAGGGAGACAGGTGGGCAGACTCTAATGCAGAGTACAATCAAAGATCAAATGACACAATGTGGCGCTAAAGAGAGGGAAAACACTACACTGGAAATTAGATGGCATTTTGATATGTTTCTTTTCAGCCCCCCTTCTCAAACCCCCCCATCATTTTCCCAACCACTGCACCAAAACTTATTCCGAGCATGTTTACCTACTCGAGAGAAGTCTTTTTCGTTCAATCATGGAGAGGGGTTGCTCAGGCCGTACTGCTTGGCAGTCTTGTCTTTCCCCGGAGAGCGAAATTCAATAGAGGTAATCATTACTGTGAGGACCAGTGCTCTGGACTGCCAACCAAAAACGGCAGAATAAAAAGATAAAAGTCTCATCAACACAACAAGAACAAATAAAAATGCAAATCATGAGTATCAGGGAAGGAAACAGACATGAGAAAACAATTAGAAAAAGAACTGTCTTTCTCAATAACTGTCTAGTTTTCCTCCTAATGTAAGAGCGTAGGAGGGTTAACAAAATGCTTATACACAAAATCTCATTACCTTTATCGGGATAAAGGATGTGCATAATCTTCCTACTCTCAAATTTCAAACAGTTTTTTTGTATGTTTGCTATTGTATGTAATTTTGGCAGTACTAGTGTTTCTAAACAGAAATTATTTTCATTGGTCAAACATAGAGAAAACCCCCGCCCCAAATTAATACCACTTGTTTCAACACTGTCTCAGTTAACATTTAAAAACATTATTCAACCAGTGTTATTTTAATATTTATATACTGTTATAGTATTTTGAACTTGCTTTTATTTATATATTCAGTTTATAGTTTTAATTTTATTTTTTGAAATGTTTTGTTATGTGCTTTTGTCTGTTTTATTAGTTGTTTTTATTTTATTTATTAATTTATATTTGTTTCAGTTAAATTTGAGTTAATTTCAGTAATTAAACTTATTGAATTGTTTATTTGATTGCAACATTTCTAAATTTCATTTAAGTTTTTCACCAGTATTTGTTTTATTTTATTTCAGGTTTATTTCAAATAACAAAGGTGTTTTAGTTAACAATAACAACACTGAATTGAACCTATGCATTTTTATTATTTAATTGAATTAATAATTACTATATATATATATATATACAGTGGGTACGGAAAGTATTCAGACCCCCTTAAATTTTTCACTCTTTGTTATATTGCAGCCATTTGCTAAAGTTTTTATTAATATTTTGAATATTACATTTTTCCATTTTCATTTTAATTTTAGTTAAAATTGTAGTAATTATGTTATTGAATTAATAATTACTATATATATATATATATATATATATATATATATATATATATATACATTTTTAAGATTAAAAAATCAAAAACAAAAATTATGACGATTCAGAAGTGAAATATCAGATTGCATATCAGCAATGAGCTGTTTGCACCACTGCATAGTGGCCGGCACACTTGTCCACAGAACAAATCTGGCTTGTTGCATCTCCAAATCCCATTCTCCCTCTCATTTCCTGTGCTCTCTCAACAAAAGGCCAAAAAATGTATCAGAGCGCTATGAATATTTGGCATCCACAGCAGCGTCTCTGATATCCCAGTCCAAATTTACAACTGTTTGCATTGTTCGCTTCCCCATCATTCCTCTTCATCTGTGAAAAATCAGACAGTTGCTTTGGGAGATGAACAGATTTTAAACTAAATAAACTGCGCAGGAATTGTGCCAATCGCAGAGCGCTTACCTCATTTGAGAGCATATTGCTCCGAGATAGAACAGAACATAGGAGCCAAGATTTGGCATTTCAGCCAACGATAACGGCATCTGAAAAAAAATCGATATGTTTGCTTATGGATTGTTTCAGAGACATGCAAACTCGACAAGCATGGAAAGATAATCATTACAACACAGCATATTGATTCCCTATTCACTAGAGCTGGAAGATTAGGAAATGTATTCGTAATGTGGCAGAGTGGCAAGCTTTATGAATTACTTCTATTCGACAAACACATGTGGAGACAGCATCCATTGTGCAAATGTCCTGTGGGCAGGGGAATCATGTTACACATTTCAAAGCTACCAAGGTCTCGCCGCATATGCCGAGAATATGAGTGGGACTGAGGCTCGTGGAAACCGAACGCTTCTCCTGGAATGATGACGTCACACAGCATTGATGACTGTGAACGTTTCTGCCAAATTCTTGTCAGACTGTATTTCATGGCTGGCTTTTCAGCGGGATGGAGCACATCCTTTAAGCAGAATGCGCTCATCTACTGTGAATAATCTCCAAGTGTTTGCCTCACAAAAGAGAAGACAAATGAGAAGCATCATAATTACAGAGAATGACTGATGACTTGGCTTTAAGCACAGTTCTCTCGCACCGATAGCCTCAGTAGCATTTGATCCAAGATGGCACAGAGTAACTGCTGTGTTGTTTTGGTTTGATTTACTAGTTTGGCATTCTGTTATTAAAGGAATAGTTCACTCAAATATGAACATTTTGCCGTCATTTACCCACCCATATGTAATCGCTAGAATCACTAGAAAAGTGTATTACAAGTAGACAGTAAAGCTATATTCCAACTCTTCTCAAGTCACATGATAGCTTTACGTGACTGAATCAAGTCAGTGAGCTGAACTCAAGAACTAGATCAATCTGGCTGGAATCAGACTGGAATAAGAATTGACTGAATTATAATTCAAAGACAACACAGGTAGTGCATTCTGGGAAACGAAGTGTTCTTTTACTGTCATCCATAGAAGTTAATCAAAACAAAAAAAAAAGCATGTATCGTTTGATCAAATCATCATATTATATTATTATATAATATACAGCTTTACCATATCAAAAAATGATATAGGCTATTCAATGTTTATATTAATATTTTACCACATCATATAATAAAATATTAAGAATTTTCAAATTAAATATGAATATGATAAAAACAATATAAACAAAATAAATATTTTCAAATATGTATAATTACAAACACTGATCTATGATAAAATATGAACAGAACTTAATATTTAATTTATTTTATATTAATATTAATATGAGATATTAATATAAGAAATATTTGCACTATAGTAATTGTTTATGATATTAATTTTATCATAATAACTACAAAATATATAAACTAAATATGAATTTACTTTCAAGCATATAATTTCAGACATGGATAAAAGATAAAACATTAATTAAAAATGTATTTATGTGTATATTGTTTTAATATAAAATATTAACAACAATATTTTTTAAAAATCATAATTTTTTATCATTTTAATATAATCATTCTAAGATTATATCCTATTATGATATAATATGACAAAAGGAAACATTATTTAGCTTATACATTTTATTAGTTTATCATTATCATTCTTAAATGAATCATTCAGACAGGTTGTGTGGGCCGATTTCAAAATATTAATTGAAAAGATCCGACTTACAAGAATGATTCGTTCATGAATTGACATCAATACTTTTTAAACAGTGAAGAGAATTCAGTGAATAACAACAAATTATATCTGTTTCTCACCCAAAGCTATCACATGGCTTCAGAAAACTTGAAATAAATTAATATATGCCACTTTTATGGAACATTTATGGTGCTTTTGCAGTTTTGCTTGAAAGCTTTGGTCTGTGTTCATTATGATTTGGAACAACATGAGGACTAGCAAATGACTGATTGTCTTCATTTTTGCCCATCAATTTTTATGTTTTATCTATAAGAGAGAACAACAAGGAAGATGCTCGCTCTGATTGAAATTAAAATTGGTTAGATTTTTCTAAACAGTTGTTTTTGTGTCTCTGCTACAACTAAACTGCAGCGGGAAACTAAATTAGGGAAGAATTGTCTTTTCGTGTGAGGAAAAGACTGGGTGGTAATCTCCTCAGAAAGTTCAAATTTTTCATTTGAACATAATGTGGCCTTCAAAGTCCAGAGAAAACAATGGAAATGAAATATGCAGCCAAGCCACAGCAGTAAACCGTGTATCCCTCACCGTTACCATTTCCAGTGCTCCCCAGCTGTCTGACACTGACTGTTCACTGGGATAATTGGCCATTACTTCTACTTTTGTGTTTAGAGTCCCACTCTCCGAGATTTCCTAAGGTTATATTATGACAAATGATCCAATTTGCTCCACACTTTAGTAAGTGGCATTAAGCCAGCCATGGTAATAGGTTAAAATCTTTTTTAGATTTATTTCTCGTTGGCATAAGAAAAGAAGACACTATATATACATATACTGTCCACATAAAATTTTCATGCTGGTCATTTACGTGGACTATATTGGATGGTAAACGCATAAATAACTTAATACTACATAGGGGGTATATATTGGGCTGTCTCATCCTCTAATGTGTTGTTTTGTACACCGTGACACATATTGTCGGTGCCTAATGGTTATATGCTCCAAAGCCTTCCTCCTTAATGTCCAATAAATTCTTGTTATTCTCCCCGCCTGGTCCACTGAATAAGTGTTGCCACCTTGTTGCCATGACAACAGCCTCTTCACTGTACACCACTGGTAGGAACATGATATAGTTATCGCGGGAGAAGTTCTCGAACTTTACGATCAGTGGCAGTCTTCGGTCGAGTCCCTCCGGTCTCAGTGCGGGTATTATGTGAGTGCTTCACTATTTACGACTCTAATTACACATAACTCTATCTCTCTCAAATTTCCTTTTATCCCTCTTCCACTCCTTTAATTTGGCCAAAACGCACAAAGTTTAACTTTGATCAGGGCTTTGTGGTTTGAGAGTTTGTGGAGTTCAGATACCACACAGCTGACCTCATCCAGGCAAAGATATGTGATCTCTTTGTAGAGTTAGCTTTGAATGGCTGAAGATGTCGTCCAATTAAACAAATGGAGGCGCTCACAGGAGCAATGATTGGAGCTAAACGCCTTGATGTGGGAGATAAACGCTTAGGAACGCACATCCATGGATACAGGCTTTCAGTGGAAGGAACGACAATGAGCTTTCAATTCACAATGATATTTTAGACTTGAATCTCTCTTTCAAGTCCGTTCAGACATTTTTCTATCCATGTCATGGCATGCTGACTGAACTCTAGCGTTCCTATGGTTTCAGATGCTGACATTTAGAAAGTGTGAAACTTTGCCATTTAAAGTTGATACAAAGAAACTCTACGAAAAGGTCCATTAGAGAGGGAAGAAGGGCAGGTCAGGCCAGGACTGAAGAATTTAGTTCCTTTAAACTTTCATGAGTTGGAATTTAAATTGATTTGGCCACAGGCAAGAAGAATTTGAATTCTTTTGAATTTGAATTTGAACTTATTGAATTGTAAATCAAATAAATGCAGGTAGTGCATTCTGTAGTGTAAATGAAGTGTTCAAGAACTTCCACCCTGGTTCATAAAACTTAATACAAATAAATAAATAAATAAATTTACTA
>NW_015642328.1:38168-40789 GCF_001515625.1 Sinocyclocheilus rhinocerous | reverse complement strand
TATATATACATACCTTCATTTTTAATATTATCATTAATACTTATTATATGATATTATACATGCTAAAATATTAATATGACAATATAAATATTATACTATATATTTAATACACATGATAAAAAAGCTAAATACAAATTTCCTTTCAAAAATCTGATAAAATATAAAAAAATATTTTGATTGATTTTATGTTAATGACAATATACAGTAAGTATTATTATTACAATGACTATGATAAAATATTTTTATAATAATATTTTTAGCATATGTTAAAATGTTAACATGACATAATAAATATTATACTTATATAAGTATAATATACTGTATATTGCAATATACTTAAATATTAAACAATATGCCAGAAATTTTGTATCATATTATAATGTCATATCTATCTATCTATCTATCTATCTATCTATCTATCTTAGGTGGCATAGTTATAAAGCTAATGTTTTATCTCTTTGGACAGATATGCACCTACAACTTCTCCACCCAACAGGAAAACCAAACAACCTTAAGCTTTTATGACCTTTATCTCACACATAAGAAAGCGTCCTACACAACATTAACACTGCGGACACACACAACTTGGCTAACATGTATGATTCATGCTACCGTTTGCGCCACGAGGGTACAGTACACGCTCAATAATCAAGTCAGGCCTTTGCAGTCTGACTTCAGACAGAACCGCACAAACAACCCGAGTTATCTGAAGGCATGAGAGACCGCATAGATTCCAGGATACCTACAGCATGTGATAGCACGCTCGGAGAGGGGAGCAGTAAACAAAATTTTGAGTATCCTCAATCAAAGCCGATGAACAAAAAAGCAGCGAAAGAAAACAAAGCACCAATAGATCTCCAGAATGCATCAAAATGCTCTGGTTATCATCAGTGTTGCAGGTATCCGCAGTGCTGTTTAATACTGGAAGTACAAAGAATGCTGGACTCTGGAGGCCCCGTCAAGCAGGTTGAGCTCAAAGAGGGAAATGCTCTTTTCTAACAGTACCCTTTCCATCTCCTACTCTTTCTTTCTTTGTTTTGCACCGTCTTCCCCTCTCTCCGCTAGCCACGCGCTTTAGCACGTGCCTCTTATCGCATTAGCTGCCTCAGAACGAGGCAGAGAGCAGGCCAGAGAAGGCAGAACGTGGGAGCTCCTGATAGCACTCTCTTTGTTGTTCTGTCTCTCCTCCTAAGCAACAATGGCTTCGTCACCGCGATGCCAGCAGCTGCCGAAAGATGTGAACACCTATGTGTGTGTGTGCGCTTTTTCATTTCCATCACCGCATTATTTTCTTTCCCACTCTTTTCTCCCTCCCCGCACGCTGCTAAACCCGACTCCCTTTGAAGACGCACTTAGTAGAAAAGGATGAAACATTACATAGCCAAAGGCTTGGCAGCTTATGATGGTGGATGCAGTCTACCCAAACACAGCACTTTCTTCAGGGAACACATTTTTCAACCAAACATATATACGCACGCTCGCACAGAGAGCATTATGTGCCCGTGGAAAAAAACCCAACACCTTGAAACACTAAGAGACGCTTCGTTCCTGTGGGTGGACCGCTACCTCTTCAGAGACACCAATGTGTTTAAAGTCGGCACGAAGTAAAAATTCACCTGCTTTCTAAATGCATGTTATTGTAATCTTATTATGAACAATTCATTTGTGCATATATTTCATGTTTATATTTTTCTTTACCTCACAATAATGTCTAAGCTTGTAAAAGCCTATGAAATAATAGTCAGAAAAGGCTCAAGTTTTAAAATTGAATAATTTATAGAAAAACATTAAATAACATTTTATTTTTGTGTGTATCATATTTGATACATGAGGCTATGACATAGTGAGAATATGGAGTTTTTTTTTTTGCATATATCAAGTTTTGCTCAAACTGCGCAAAAATATGCAATTTGGTGCATTTGCTGATACTTATACGGCCAAAAAATAAGATGAAATTCTGATAGCCTATCTACTTTACAGCAAAAGCAGACTCCCTGCATAAAATATATAAATATCAGCTGTCACTCAATATCTCCCAATAATATGTCTTGGTAAGATAATATTTGCTTAGTTTTATGATCAAAGCTTTGTAGTTTTAATTGTTGGGGGCAAAATATATAATGCAATTAAAAACAATCATGAGAGAGATGCACAAATATTTTAAGTATATTTATATGTGTGTGTGTGTGTGTGTGTGTGTGTGTGTGTGTGTGTGTATGTGTGTGTGTGGATAGTCAAGTAAACTTAAGTTCAGTGGTGTATTCAGTTCAGTACCTGAAAGCCATACACAAGTAAAAGTACAGATATCTTACCAGAAAATTACTTTGGTAGAAGTTGAAGTCACCGTTTAGAATATTACTTGAGTAAAAGTCTTAAAGTATGTGATATTTATTGTATTTAAGCACGAAAAGTATTTTTTTAATCTTAAACGAACTTAAGTATTGAAAGTAAAAGTACAAGTAAATGCAAAATGGAAAAGAAGCAAATAAATATATATATAAAATGTTCATACACAGCTTGAGTAGCAAGATTGTGTTCAGTTTTAACTCTTTCTTCCATTTTGTATTTTTGGGTAAGAATAAGAAGCACTTCATCCGGTACTTAGTGTTTTTCATTCCAAC
>NW_015642328.1:27870-37760 GCF_001515625.1 Sinocyclocheilus rhinocerous | reverse complement strand
GGCCTGGCACTCTTGGGCTGAGTCATTGTTCTTGCTATAATACAAATATTAATTAAGTTAAATTAGCAAAACAATAGGCAAAATATGAGGATGTTGGTTGAAGCTTCATGTAAACTTTATTGGCTAAAATTTTTTTATTTTTTTTATTTAAGCCCCCACACCCTCACCATCTTTAAATTCCTGAACATCTCTCGGCTGGACAAATTCAGGCTTGACAATCTCAAACCACCAGAAGAGCTCTGCTATAAATACCATGACATTGTGCTGCAGAAGAAAATGAACAGTGAGAGAATCAAGAACAGACCCATGCGGAAATGAAACATCCTGTTAATGACAAGACACATTATACATGACTGAATAACTTACCTTGAGAACAGGAGGTGCGTACAACATGTCCTCTAGTGTCAAATAAAAGCTTTTGTTAAGGTACTCATTGGCAAACTCTTTCAGCAGCTGGATATTATAAAGGCTGTCTGCTATTGAGGTCACCTCTTTCAAGCAGATATCTGCAGATAACAGAAAACACAAAGTTAGCAAATAAGCTATCCTGAGGCATACAGCCTCTGACATTCATGAACGCTAAATCAAGGGCTGAATCCAAATGAGGTCAATATTTGCTTGGGAGTTGAAATATCGGGGGCCTGTTCTTCGTACGTTGCTAACTCAGTTAGCTGGATTTGATTGTTGATGATTTGGCATGATTTTGCATTATTTGGTTCTTCGAAGCTCATCCTGGAGTTGCTGTCATAGCAACAGGTCCGTAAGCTTAAACCTGCTCGGGAGCAGGCTTATTTCACGTAAACAGGATTAGATTACATATTTTTAAGCAGAATTGATACTTTAAATCTGTCCTCTACCACCGCTACTTTATTACAAGAGTATCCTACTGATCCAGGGACAATAATTTAAAATAATAATCATTTAGAAATTAATTTAAAGATAATATAATAATGTTGTGTAGCCTTTACTATAGACACAGCAAGTTTTACTCACTGAAAGATTTATTCGTCATAAACTAATTACTTCATAATTGTATTAGAGTCTTACACACATGCTATACACATAAGGTAGAGTCGTGCATTAATTTGAGTGATGACAGCTATTATGGGAGTGGCTTGATGGAGCGCCGGAGATGCAGATAACATGATCTTGACCCTTAAGAAACTTTATTAAATGCTGTCACATAACAAATCTGTTCAAATATAAAATTAAATGAATTGCTAATTACTACATTGAAATAAAAATGTAAAGCCTGTACAAATATTAGAAATCGTGAATATAAATAATTGGGAATCGTAAAAAATTGTAAACATTTTTTTGTAAAAAATTACAATAAAATAAAAACAGTGCACATTTCATTTATCTATTATAACATTTATGTAGTTTTGTTCGCTTGGCTGTTTCCTTATAAAAGTCATTTGTCAAGTTTTTCGTCAGTTGTCTTTTTTAATTATATGATGTCATTACGTTGCTGTCTTGCTGCCGGCCAATCGCTGCAATGCTGATCGTGGTTTCGAGTATCGATACATAGCCCCTTTTAAACCAACCCATGAACGCGCAATTATCTCAGATAACTCAATCCAGCCATACTAATCATCAACAACAGCGTTCGAAGAACCGAATTAGCCAGATTCCTGATTAGCGCAATGATATCATCTTGGATGTGACATTTCATCCCGGATGTAATAAGCGACGTACGAAGAACGGGCCCCAGTACTGTGTGATCTTTGTTTGGAACTATTTTCTTTGGCAAAATTGAGCAAAAACAAGCAATATTACCTCTAAAATGTAAGTCACTTATTGCTTCACTGAACTTGTATAAAATTATTATTAAATGTGTTATCATGCTGATATCTACAGAAAAATTTTACTCTTTTGAGTGATATAGATTGTTAACTATATTTTATTATATAAATATAAAAAGCATACAGAAGCATTTTTGCCGTCTACAATTTAGAATGCCTTAAATTTTGAGTTTTAATAAACTAATAAATCACATGCATGCACCCTGTCTCTGTTTGTGTGATTTGGTGATATACTTGATAATGTCAGATCGCACATCATTACAACAACGCTTACCATATTATCGCAGAATATATACTGTATATCGCACACGCAGCCTCGACTTGAGTGGAAAAATAATCATCCACGGTTGTGTGCGCACTTGTTTGCACATGAGCAAAGGCATTTATTAGGAGTCTTAACTTGCAAACGCCAGACCACTGATTCGTCAAACCTGCTTTTCTGCAGTCCGTGTTTTTCTGACTTCTGACTATTTTGTAGTAAGTAACGAATATGCTTCGGGGAAATGTATTGGAGTAAAAGTATACATTTTAATTAGAAAATGTAGTGGAGTAAAAGTAAAAGTTGGCTGACATACAAAAACTCAAGTAAAGTACAGATACACCCAAAAAATACTTAAGTACTGTAACGAAGTATTATTACCAAGTGAGTAAGTGTCATTCTGAAATAATACCAATATAAAAGTTATTCTTACATTTTCTTCATAAAAATTAACAGATTTAACTGCAAAAAGACATGTGTAGCACAATCTGAAGGTGAAAAGCCATTACTTGCTATAAAAAAGGGATTATATCAATCAGATGACTGTGTACAACAGGCACGTGGACTTTCAGCAAGTTTGGATCATTTTGGTAATTTATAGGGCTTAGAAATTTGTGTATCAAATATGATATAGTAGGCTTTATACGGTTAATCAAAATGTCATAACTGGATCTTCCGGTGAAAACAACAGTCAGACTTCTCTCTGGTCATGTATTTCTCCTATTTTTATGTCTGCTAAACCCCGCTTGCATTAATTCGCCTCAATTTTTTTAGTGCAATGCCCACATCTCAAAATCCAATCAACTAACAATGCATAGAACCAAGGCCCCACCCTACATTTTTCTTTTTCACTGTTTAAACTTCAATGTGTCGCAATATGAAAGAACAGAGCTGTCGCTACTTCAGTTTCATTGCGACTTCAAATGTTGCAGAAAGAAAAAAGTAAAGTATTTTCCTGCTCTATTGCCTTTGAGTTTGTAGCCTCCACCACGTAATAAACCCAAACGAGAGACTGCTATATTGCAGCACCGTGAAGCTCTTCTGTAAAGTTAATAAATCAATCAATCAGTCCAGGTGACAGGGACAGCAGGACAGACTCCTTAGTGCCCGCTGTGCATTCATGACCTGCAGGATGGAGATAAATGGAGGAGGCTCTGGTTTGAAGAGCGGGGGGAGGAATCGGGAGGACTGGATGCGGACTAGGTGTGGGTCGAAAGTGGGATAGATGAAGGCTACCAAGCATGAAGAGCTGTCACCATGCATTCGGGTTTGGGCCTTGCTGATTTTACACCTGGTTGGCCGTGTCTGCTACACTCAGGTGCTCTAACATGCCGCGCACGCTGGGATGTGGCCTGTGCCGTGATAGGCCAGCAGTGGCGAGCATGTTTGCCATCACACCGATTCAACTCGTGGATTAATCACCAAGTGTGTAGTACAGTAAGTGGCTCTGGAGAGAAAGGAAAGGCTGAGTGCAAACAAGAAAAAATACATCTATGCTCATTTATTAATCTCCTGTGCCTTTCATTAAAGGCCAAAATGTGAAATACAGTATATTAGGCCTCTAGAGTAGAACTGTTATCCATGATTCATGTACAAAATAGAGCTGGGAATGCTTCAGTATGCCTTACAATATCATTTGTGGTTAGTCAAATGTTTAAACGTTAAATATGTATGGCATAATTTCTGTTCCACTAGCGTCACAAACTGCAATTGCAAAAATAAGAGGTGAATTTAATTTAAATTATTTTTCAATATTGTTTTCAGGCAAATCAGACTTATTATAAAGTGCATTTAAATTAAACATTATTTATAGCATATTTGTATAGCAGTTTCTCCTCAAATACTTAACTGCCATTGGTCAAAAACAGATAGCCCCACCCCAAACTCATTGGTTGAAATAATGTTACTATGTCAGGTTGGTTGGGGTGCTAAATAAACAGAGCAATGTTTTAATAACAAAGCCACAGTTTTACGCTGGTTTTCATGGGAAATCAACCTACAAATGATTTGCCTATAGTCCCTCCACAAACTAAACTAAACTAAAACTAAAACTAAAATAAAGTTTTTCCATAGCATTGGGGAAAAAAATTGCATTTATCAAGTTTTCTGTTTCTGTTAAAAAAGATTGGTTACAAATAAATAAATATGTAAAATATTTGATGAAAATGAAAATTCTGTCATGATTGACTCACCTTCATGTAATTCCAAACCTTTATGGCTTTCTTTATTCTACATAAATGAAGGAATATATTCTGAAGAATGCTGGGGTCCAAACAATAATGGACATCACTGACTTTCATTGTGTGTATAATTTTTAATTGAACTATCCCTTTAAAAGATAAAATAATAGGCCTAATTAATGAAAGATTATGTCGTCATCACTTTTTGCCAGTGAAATGCTAAGTGAATTTCAGCAATTTGCACATTTCTGTAAACTTCATGCTGTTTCTCATTTACACAAAGAATACAGTAGAACATAAACATAGCCAGGCAGTTTTTTTTTTAGTCTAAAGAGAAAAAAATGTCAGTAAACATTGATATGGTTGAGTAAGATGCGCAGATTTTATGTTATGCATTTAAATCATCTCAACAGAGAGGCGAAAACAATTTTCACCCTCACAGACTCTCTTACTTACACGGAAATAGACAAGAATGTGACCCGTATCGCACAGGGCTTTAAATATTCTCTAGGTATCTCAGGACGCATGACTGTTATTCTAAAAAGAAGGGAAGGTTACATTTTTCTCATTTCACATGTTGGCAGTGCCGCAAATGTAGCAGACCACATACTGGGTGGCATTCAAAAGAATTGACATTAGCTTTTCTGCGCAACACATGTCCATGTTACTTTAAAATCTGTTTCAGAGCTCTCTGATCATTTGTCAGCGTATCATTTATGGTGAAAAGGTGTTTTAAAGGTAAGAAAAGTTTTTTTTTTTTTCATTTCAAAAACATTTTTCCCTGTATTTGACGAAACCTACAATCTAGTTCACGATGAAATCACCTAAAAGCTTTTCTACTGTATGTCAGCGAATGTGGATGATGTGTAATAATATTCCACAGCTCTGCATAGTCATTATCTTTTCACTTAAAATGAAATTAAAGCTCTAAAATAAGAAACGTTTGCTTAAAAGAAATTAAATACAGCCCCTGCTCGTACATTACATAGTTCCTGCAGAATTTAACAAATAACTAATTAAATACTTAATTGATAAATTTTTATTTTCACACCTTTTTTCAAGTGAGATTCAGCAACAGTTTTTGGAAAAAGCTGACCTTTGACCATCAACTCTAACTTTAATTCTGCAGACCTTATAATGAACTAAATTGGTTTATTTATAAGCTAATTTGTCCTTTAAAGTAACCAAGTAATTGCTTTTAAAAGTTGCTTAAGTGTGCAGAAGGAATGGTCAAGAGGTGGCAAGCTAATTAAGATAAAACCAGTGTTCAGAAAACGCAGCATTAGTACTGTACATTTAAACAAAATAATGTTTCAGAACGTACAGGCCAAATGTACACACATAACCAATAGCAAACTGTTCCGGCAGACAGAGACGGGTGAATCCGCGGCCTTCATAATAATCTTCTCTGCTTTAATGAGAGTCCCCCAGCGTTCAGTCGAGGTCTGGTCTACTGGGTCTCTTAATAAGGGCTTTATTTCTTATGGAGTGCATCATTTCCCATGAGCGACCAGCAAGAGGAAAGACGGCCAGAGGTTTACCTGACAGCTACATTAATACCCGCTCTGTGTTATTAAAGGGAGGGCGATCATTTAAATGAGAAAGCTGAAATTATCTTCTGCTCATGCTCTGAATGATACAGAGAAAATCAATACGGACTGGTAAATCAATACTCTGATAACTCACACTGGTTGGCAATACAGTTACATTAGTGAAAATTATGGCAGATGGTTTGGTGGCGATGAGCACAGTTACGAGGCTGATGAAGAATCTGCACGTCTCTTGATGCATTTGTAAATTTTTTCAGCTGCATAACGAAAGAAATTTGTGCCATATTTACAATATGTTACACTGAAGGCTTTAGGAAAGCCATTTTATTGTGTGCAAAAGAGGAACAGGCTGTAACAGAAAGCGAGGGAGTGATAGAAACCTGTCCCCCGTCACTCGTAAGAGGCTCTGTGCCGGCCTGTTTCATCAGAGGCCCTGTTCCAGAGCCGAACGTGATTAAAATAGTTCTGAAAGAAAGCCCAGGAGGCATTTTACGCTTCCATTTACAGAACTTAATTCTCTTTGATGATAAAAATCTAATGTAACCTTTTTAATTTGTCAGTGTAGGAATGAGAGACGTGGGGGCCCAGACTCCCCCGTCACACATCGACTCCTTGTGCATTTCCTATGCTGCGGAATAGCACCAATGTCAAGGTGAAAAATGTGAAGCAATTCATGTCTCCCTAAAGCAACGAAAGCCATTATGCAAAAAAACATACCTAGAACCCTGTGTTTCGTAGTTAAATGTGCCAGCCTGCCTATTTGTTTCCGGCGGTATGATATTTTTCAGAGTTTTAAGTTGCACGTTGAGGCCTGGAGCTAGCGATGCAAACCTATACAGTTTGAGAAGCAGACTAATTTCGTACTCTTTAAAAATGCAATACACCATTTCAGGTTCAGAATCAGAGTTGAGGGAGCCCTCAACTCTGACCATAAAGAAACTAATTGAGTTTCTACAAGGTTCAGTACACCCTCTACTATAACAATTTCCTAAGTTATGGAACCAGAAAATCCTACATTTTCAATAATATCTTCATAAATTATACATGGAAACCTTTGCAAGCTTTTGCATGAAATATTTGGTGGAGCTACAAAGATGTACAAAACACTGGTCACAAAAAATATATATACTTAGCATGTTAAAATTATAGAATGGGATCCAAAAGTCTGAGATCACTTGTGAAAATGCTTCCATTAATCGTTGTAATTCAATGCAAATGTTTTTATTATGAAATATTTTATCAGTATAACAATTTGAAAAAACGGAATTAAAATATTTCAAAATGTTATACACACAATATAACTGTATGCACAATATAACTGTATGATTGATCTAATAAATGCAACCGCAGTAAGCATAAGAAATTTCTTTCAAAAACATCAACAAATCTTACTGACAGCAAACTTTTGAATGCTAGTGAACTTTAAAATCTTATTCATTTTACATCAAAAATCTGTTTACATTTTTTTATTTCCAGGATAATTTTTTTTTTTATCCCAGATTTTTAATATGGCCTAACATTGTTCAACCCCACTGTACATATAATGTTCTATAAGACAAATCGACAGTCATTTTTATGCCATATAATTCCATACTGATCCAAGAGTAATGTGAAAAAAAAATGGCACCTGCTCTCACAATTCTGCAGCAGTTCACTTTCCACGACCTCTGTAAACGTCTAACATTTACCTAGACTACTCCGGGACCTTTGTTCTTTCAGACTCTGAAGAACTGGCCTGCTTTTCACTCTTTACAGAATACGCTCTATATATCCGTGTCACACCCTGCACTGATTGGCTCATGCTGCACTGTGTAGCAACCCTGATCTAAACTCCGCTTAGATGACCTTTCGCAGGAATCCCCTCCAGATTCCTTTAGATCGTAGACCAGTTCACTCTCCACACAAAAATCCATCCCGCTCTGGCGATTAAATTACAGAAAAACAGATGTTCATGATGGGATGTGTAGTCAGATAATCCCATAATGTCGGAATTGTGATTTTATTGGGGGGCGAGTGTGTATTTAGAGAAAACCACATTATAATGGAGTCTGCAAGGTTATTCTGAATTGAGTTACGAATTCTACAGCGTCCTTGACAAAATAAAACCAGACAGTCATATATTAAGTCTGCGTAGCATAATAATAAAAAAAGCAGCTTTAAAACAAAACAAGACTTCAATGTTCTCTCTCCATTTGATCGAGTCAATTTTATCATTGCGGAGCTATTAAATAAAACACAGGGTGGATTATTAACGTGTTCAAGCTTCTATCAAAACATATTGCATGTATTTGTTTTGTACTGTATGTTCAAATAAAATTGCATATGAAGTCACTACATCTTTCCTCATAAAACTAACTCGGAGAAGACTAGCTGGAGAGCCGCAGATTCAATGGGAGAGAAACAAGGAAAATCAATTTGAAGTCGCTGTGCTCTTTCACAATGCCGGCGGAGCTCATGAGTGGTTGTCTGTCAAGCAAAATTACATCCATCCCCAGACTTATGCATGTAATTTATGGATATGGAAGAGACATTCCCTCATAGACGACGCAGCACACTTGTGCATGTGAATACATCCATTAAGCAAAGTCACAATTTCAAAACCAGTAGAGCTCACAATAAAGAGGCCTGTTTAAGTGAGAGGAAGAAAACCATTAACATTCTATAACGAGAGGAGGTTTCCATTACAATTTCACACCTTCAAAGAAACACTAAGACTCTCTCGCTCTGTTTCTCTCTGTCTCGCACAAACACACATGCAGAGATGTGCTCTTTGAGTTATTGGTGGAGGAATTTCTCTTTTCGATCTCTCAGAAGTCCGAATGAGGGGTTTGATTATGCCATTTGTTTTAATATTCCTCATGAGCAGCTTCTCAGACTGACATATAGACTTTCCACCACCTCCATCACATCTGCGTTCAACACACTGTTTCGACCAGTACTGACAGGCATCTGAGAACAGTGCTGGTGGCTGGAAAATAATGACCTGTACTATTTTGGTGATGATTTGAGTTCTGCTATTCACAGGTATGAGACATCCCACATTTGCATGCAATTAGATGGCCTAGACTATCCACTACCATTCACACTTTTTTAAGGGAACGCTGATAATTAGAGGGATAATTATTTTGGCCACATAAATCTGAACAGTCATTCAGGAATTTGGAGTTATGAACATTCAAGTATTGAAACAATGAATCATATTTTCAACATCCAATAAATGCTGCCTCATATCACGCACGCACGTCAGCGAGACGTCTATTCGGCGTGTGTTTTCAGCTGGAAAATGTAATTTTTCGAATGTTTGCACATCTGTGATACATTGCTATACTGTACAATTTCCTGTCAGATGTTACAATGACATTCAGCTGTTTTCACATTTAAAGAAATAACTGAAAGTTCTGTCATCATTTACTCACCCACATGCTGTCCCAAACCTGTTTTTTTTTTTTTGTGAAATATAAAAGCTATGGAAGCCCGTTCCCTTTCAGTCGGTCACTCTCGACGTCACGTCGGATGACCGACGAAATTGGGATCTCGCTTAGAGGGACCAATCTACTTCGAGTGTTTTAATCTCACAATTCGGACCTTTGTTCTCAGAATTGCGTGATATAAACTCACAATTGCGAGTTATAAAGTCAGAATTGTGAGATATAAAGTCACAATTTCGAGATAAAAACTTGCAATTCTGACTTTTTTTCTCGCAATTGCAAGTTTATATCTCGCAATTCTGACTTTTTTTCTCGCAATACTGACTTTTCTTTCTCAGAGTTTTGAGATATAAACTTGCAATTGCGAGTTATAAAGTCATAATTGCGTGACAGAAACTCTATAAAGTATAAAAGTCCAGTTTTGAGGGGGGAAAAAGACTGTTATGTTCTCAGAATTGCAAGTTTATATCTCACAATTCTGACTTCATAACTCGCAATTGCGAGTTTATATCTCACAATTCTGAGAAAAAAAGTCAGAATTGCGAGAAAAAAAGTCAGAATTGTGAGTCAGACTTTATTTCTCAGAATTGCGACTTTGTCTCGCAATTGCGAGTTTATATCACGCAATTCTGACTTTATTTCTCAGAATTGTGAGTTTATATCTCTCA
>NW_015642328.1:21694-23728 GCF_001515625.1 Sinocyclocheilus rhinocerous | reverse complement strand
GACTTTATGTCTCGCAATTGCGAGTTTATATCACGCAATTCTGACTTTATTTCTCAGAATTGTGAGTTTATATCTCTCAATTATGACTTTTTAACTCGCAATTGCGAAAAAAAGTCAGAATTGCGAGTTTGTATCACGCAATTCTGAGAAAAAAAGTCAGAATTGTGAGATAAAAAGTCGCAAATACCTCTTTTATTTTTTATTCAGTGGCGGAAACAGGCTTCCATAAAAAGCAGACATTTTTGAAGACTCTTTTATTGTTCTTTTGATACAGCATGTTTATAGTGACCATCTTTTGTATGAGGAATAGACATTGGTCAGGGTAGCGTCTTATTTCATTTTTGACAGGAATGAAAACAAGGCTATGAGCGATAGAAGTACAGTGCATTCAAAGGATTGTACTATTGTTTAGCAACATACTGCTTGTTCAGCTGATAAATGCATAAAACAGTTTTCAAAGTTGTCACTTTTGAAAATTCCGCGATCTAGAACCTTTCCACGGTGCATGCCATTGTAAAGACTGTAGTCTATCCCTCACAGCCTTGTTTTCATCCGTGTTAAATTCAATATGGCATCTAACCTGACTAAGGTCATATACAGTGCAAGTTTTGGAGGAGAAAATTATAAGTAAAAAACAACTTAAATTTCAGTCTGTTCAGTATTTATTCTTAAATCCCAAGAATCGATTAGTCTATAGCCTGTTTTCAGTTAATGAATGGAACATTGTAGAGCACCTTCCATCCAATAAATCACAGTAAGGTTTGTGCTTTGTCACTTTTGATATGAAACAAAGTCTCACATTTCTAATTCTGTCCATTTTATTAAAATATTCAAACAATAAATGGCGTGTGACAGATCGCTGTACCGCTTCAGTTCAAGAGAAGCGTCAGCTTACCAAAATCTGTATCCTGTCTCATGTAATCCCTCAATCAGTGTTTCAACCACGCAAAAAGACTGCAATGTAACAGTTTGCAAACAATATGTCACTTAACATCACATTTACCTCAGACCATAAACTCGTTAGTCAGCTAGAAAAATGAACTCTGGAGAGAAGCAATTTGCTGAATATATGCACCATATAAAATATTCATTATAATTTTTACTGTTCTTCAATGTTTAATTTATGTTTGAATAAATCCTTCAAATTTTTTTATGACAGCCATCATTTAAATGTTTATATTTCAAAAAACGAATTTGGAGTATAAATAATTGTGCAATTGTAAATTAATTGAGTCTAATTTAAGCGTTTGTATGCAAATCAGTTAATTTACCCTTCAATATTATAGTAATGTATTACCAACAGACTCTCATGTATATTTTACAGCATTGGTTGAGAGAATCTTTTTTTTCCTTGAGAAAATTTAGCATGTGTACCTGATATATATCCAAAATAATATGTATCGAATTGAATCAGAAATCTACACGAATCGCAAGCTTGTCAATCAAAATGTCAAAGTGTCAAAACCTAGCCCAAGAAGCTACTTTAGAGGATAAATGCAGTGTGGATGCCTTTAAAGTTTTTTTTTTTTAGCCTTTTGGAGCACTAAAATGACCCAAGGGTGAGTAAATAATGCATTTTCATTTTTGAGTAAATATATAAAAGTTTGGGGTTGGTATATGTGCAGCAGTATTTCTTACATGCTCACAGTAACATGTCTGTGCATGTATTTGCAGTAGCAAGTCTCAGTACTACACAGCAACAGATATATTCTGACCAAACACATTAAAACACATTAACAATGCCATGAATATGCTAAACTTTCATGACAGAAATATAAATCAGTAATACTGTAAAATATAATATCCTAATATGCTGATTTGGTGCTCAAGAAACATGTATTATTATCATCAATGCTGTAAACAGTTGTGTTGCTTAAAGGGGTCCTATTATGCTCTTTTACAAAGTCTTGATTTTGTTGTGGGGGTGTACTAGAACAGGCTCTCATACTAGGTTGTTCGAAGAGCACATTATTTTTCACATATTTTATATTATTACAGCACCTCTCTCCCCAGTCTGGCATGAACGGCTCGAAT
>NW_015642328.1:9461-21183 GCF_001515625.1 Sinocyclocheilus rhinocerous | reverse complement strand
ACCAAATACACAAAATAATGTTCTTTTTAGCAGCATCATATGACCCCTTTAAACCCGGATGATTGTAACCACTCTAAGTTTGTCTGCCTTGGGAAAGCTAGCGTGTCTCTGACATAGTGATAACACTCATTACCAGGTCTCGTCCCATTCGTCGATCTTTGTGATATCACAAATCCCGGAAAATGTGCGTTGTAGTCCAAACGAGTCGTTCGTTGTAGTTTTTGAAAAGTGATTTCTGTTAAATAAAATATCTTCTTTTGAAGTGGACTTTGAGCTTTGCAACTTTGCAGATCTTTTTTATGCTCAAACAGCAACATTACAGACTAACTAAAGTTGAAAAAGTGAAAAAGCATAATAGGACCCCTTTAATATATTTGTGGAAACTGTGATACATGTGATACATTCTTTATGTAGACAGTTTATCTGTTGAGAGTAGGGATATGCTGGTATCAAATTTTCATGTTGCGATTAATTGCTAATGCTTTTATTACGGTATACGGTGCGTCTTTCATGCAGCATACAGCGGTGTTGTGCATTTTGACCAGTTTATGGGAAAAGTATTCTTAAAATGCATTGAAAATTCTGAATAATTTGTAATATATAAATTATTCACGGTATTTAGAAGTGCCCACAATAACAATATCGTGCATATTCATTACCGTGATATATCGCATTACCGAATACCGGCACACGTCTAGTTGAGAGTATAATATTGTATTCCCCTTCCATGTCCCTAGCACATAAAGGGTGACACTGACTCATTTTGTTGTCTTGTGAAAAGACTTGGAGGAGAAAAGGTATTTGATGGGCTCTGAGCAGTAGCAGTCCATGTTGGAGAGGAGAATGGCTCCTGGCTAAATGGAGGAAGTGATGCAGTAGACAGCAGAGTGGGCTGAAGCATGCTGGGACTGCCAGCTCTCTTCTCATCCACAGCATCAACCAAGGAAGGTTCTGCCTTCGGAGACTCTTTCCTTGAATTTCTTTCTTTTCTGTCTGCCTTATATACACAGCGCTAATGTGTTTGATGGACCGCTGTGCTCATGTGTGAAAAGTCTTGGAGATGATAAACAGCATCTGATACTGACTATTTAAAATGTGTTTGGGGACCATGATAACTGCTGGGGAACATTAAGTTTAAAAGTAAAATGTCACTTCATTGCGTAAGGTAACTAATTATGTAACATGCTTACTTTTCATGGCAAGAAACTCACTAGATACTTTTGCATGACTTTTTCTCAGAATCAGCCTAAGGGTCTTTTCTTCCAAAACAGTAGCACTATGCTTGGTTTGCAAGCATTTCAAAGCGGTATGTTTTGTAGTTGAGGACTGTCTGTAGTGTGCATACCACAACTATACCCTTGTATGGACGTTGCACCGCTTTCAGTGTAGACAGCTTCACTGATTAGAACAGAAGCCTTCTAGTTTTGTCAAGTCGCATCATGCTGCTTGCATGCTCTGTACACATGCCATCACACACACTGTACTGGACTGTTATGCAACAGTGAGAGGCTTTGGTTTCAATTGCATTTGTAGATAAGTTAAATAAACAGAAAAGTAATGGATGCTTTGAATTCATTACATATTCAATTAAAGGGCTCTTAAAAAAAAAAAGAACTGCATGTTGCTTTTTAGATAACAGACAGTGCATTTTATGAAGAGTTTTTAACAGGGTGAATCTAATTGCATAAAAATAGCAAAATAAAGAAATTATAGAAAGAATAAAGAAATGTAAAGCAATATTGTGTAAATTAAAATATTATTGAGGTCTTACAAGGATTAAATAAGGTGTTACTTTTTAAGTGTTCCTAAAACCTTGAAATTAATTACATAAAAATAAAGCTATAAAGTAATAAAATAAAGTAATGCTACTCATATAAATTCAAAACTACTGGGCTATTATTTAATAAATATTTTTGTGAAAAATAATTTACAAAAACCATGTAAAGGAGGACCTTTAGAAAGTAGGAAAGCATGAAATAAATTAAATAAATAAAAAATGACTTTAGAAAAAAGAAGAGTACTACTTGTTACTTGCACTATAAATCAAACTATGCAACACATTATACTCAGCACTGTCCATGATGGTACAAAATGGCATGAAAAAATTAATTTCAGGAGCAATGAGCTAAACGTTTCCAGCTTCTTGAAAATCAATATGAACTCCACCGACACGGCCTGCAAGTCCTCTATGAATCGCCTGTCTTACAGATGTACTCGGCACTGAGGGTGAGTCAGTATGAAATTAAAAGGTGTAGTGTACGAGACTCCTCTCGTCTGACAACGTGCGTGTAAGAGATGAGCCGCAGTGATTAGGTGTCTAAGCTCTTACTAGCTCCCTCGAGCAGACAGGAAGTACTATATTATGTGGTGGAGCCATGCTATTGGCTGGTAATTCATTTGCCCTGTGCACACGGGCATTCATCAGCGGCATGGAGGTCCATTTTAATGCATCGCCACATCTTGTGATCTCAGACGCATCAGAATCCTCAACTCAAGCCTGAGAGCTGAGACGTAGAGGGCAAGGCCGCACTTTCCTAAATGGAGCTCGAACCACACAAAGGTCTCATTACAGTACGTAGCTATTTAATCTGTGTACGCTGGAAACCGAGAGTCCAATCATTTGAGAAGTAAGATCTTGTTTACGTCTTTCTTCTGATGGTGTAGGTGCACTCTGCATTTCCTCAGCTTGTCATTTTTGAGAGAATTGCACTAGGAAAGACAAAGAAAAACGAGGACGATAATGGCACGACGGCCAGCACCCATCCCCATTAATTTCCAAAGCCGAATTAGACTGGCAGTGTACTATCAAGCCCGGCAGTGTCTGTGCGCGGTGTAGTCGGCTTGATGGACATGTGATTATGAAGCCCTGCAGTTTCTTAGATTGTAATCATAGGTCCCTCTAGGACGGTTACGACGTGCCGCTGGCCATTACGTGTGCTGTCAAGGTGAGTTCTGATAGATAAGTGCTTGTTGTCCCTCATCCAAATTCATTTCACTTAATCATGCATGCATTTCAATCCATTTTTGATGCTACATTTCAATAGTTCCATTTTACATGGTGATTGACCTTCAATCTCCAACTAAAATCCAGGATCTATTATTTATGTATCCATTTATATTATTTCTGATGTATAAAATTCAGTCTCTGATATTCCAGGAGAAAGAAACCAGAAGTGAGACACCCAACCGCACCGGAGTCTGGAGGGTGAGGAAGTTAACAGAACGTCGGCCACGGTGAACATTAGCAGCTCTGAAAATAGCACAGCCATAGATTTATTGGAATTCTGTTACAAAGCCAGCAATAACCTACATAAGTGGAGCATCTGTGCCTGCTGCCTGTGACAGAGAAAGAGAGGCTAAGAGAGAAGATGAGGCTAAATAAGGTACAAAGTAAGCCGGCGATGGAGACTAGAGATGTGGGTTTTCTCAGGCACTGAATTTCAGACTTTGAAGCCATTTTAATTAAGCCCATTAAGATCTCAACGCTCAAAATTGCAATTATTTGAGAATTTAAGCATCAGTAGATGAAAGCAAATAAGCCTCTGGTATAAGTAGAGTAAGGAAACTGAGAATAAGGACCATTTTAATAAAAATAAAAAAATACCAAAACTGTAGGATTTTCATGATACCACTAACATTTCTTGAATGTTTGTATTCTGACTTGAACAATATTCTTAAAAAATCATATATTAGAGAAGACTAAAAACATTAAAGGGATTGTCCATCCAAAAATTTAAATTCTGTGATCATTTATTCACCCTTATGTCATTCCAAGCATGAATGACTTTCTTTCATCTGTGGAACATTAAAGAATATATTTTGAAGAATGCTGGTAACTAAATGTTTATTTCAGTTCCCATTGACTTCCACTGTGTGGACAAAAAATATAATGCGAACCAAAATCTGTCATTTTTGGGTGAACTATTTTTTTAAGCAATGTTAAGCATTTTCACATTTGTAGTGTTCAAGTATTCGTAAGATTCTCCCAGCTATGAATTTATTCTTCCATTCTGATTTATTCTTGAGATAATTTTGAGATATTCTTGAGATTATTTTATAAAACAGCTGTATTTACAAAAATATACGATTTTATTCTAATGAGATATTCTCAAAACAAGGCAGCACTGAATTAATAATAATAATAATAATATGTGAAAAATTAATATACTGTATATACTGGAGCTGCTGCTCCACTACTGCGTATACAGCATGACAGCAAAATAAATTAATTTTGTTGTTGCTACTGTTGTTGTTTTTGTGTGCCTGCAGTCTGAATTTCAGTATGATGAAAGAAAGTCTGTTCATGCAAAATAATACAAAAGCAATAAGCAGACACCACATTTTCTTATTACAATATCCTCGCTGATTGCACACAACAGCAAACGTACGGCGTAACCAGTGTAATGCAATTAGAGAACAAATTATGCTTATGAGCCAGGTGTTTTTTATGAACGTCTTGAACTTATTCACTGAACCACAAATCATTACATCATTACACTTCTACAAGTTTATATGTACAAGTAAATTACAAATAATACAATATGTTGTTAAAGAGACACATTCAGAACAGATTTTTTTCCCTGTAATAAAACATACTGTATATATCAGAATCATTCAGTGGAATCTAAACCAGAGAATCTTAAATAAGTTACCAGAACTAAGCTAAAATAAAGCGTCATCACTTTTTCTTTGGAACAAGTTAACAAGAGCCTGCATGAGGGTAACCTGAGGTCTCTATCTTTGTCATGGTACAATTGAGCGATCCATGCGTCTTACTTCGCAGTAAGTAAGGATCCAACACCTAGAGCGCGTGTTAATAGGGAACTGCTGTGTCAGCGGGTGACTAGCCTTGGCTGCTACAGATAGCATTAGCATTTCTCAGTGGCTCGAAGGGCTCATTAAGACGGCGAGTGTGTCAGCTCATAATTAGCACTGACATGAATAGTTATTCATAAAGTAAGTGTTAGACTCCTGCCCTTTGCTGTGTATTGGAGAAACCCTAAAACACCTTACCTCCAAGCATTGCTGGCCATTATTGAGTTGACTTGTGCCCTTGTAAAAGCAACATACGTTTTGTTTTGCACGTACACAACAATCTCGCCACCCTCTGAGGGTAGGAAGTGACATTCAGTGTTTGTTTTGCAGCACAAGGACTAATTTGATGTTGCACAGCCCTGAATTAGATGCATGCATGTGTAACAGCAGAGCGTGCGATTGCAGCAGATCTGTTTAATGCTGATTGTACAGTCGTAATTATAATCAAGATGAACCCGTTCTCTCGCCAGCACGGTCTGTGCCTTTCCAGGTGTTTTCCCACTGTAATAAGGACCAAAACAAAATATAGGGGAAAAAAAACTGTGCCTGACGAATGAGACCTGCAAGGAACCAGCTTACAATTCACTCTTTAAAAACTCCAAAAGCAGGTTTTCAAATTTTAGTTGACAAATCTGGGAATTGTATTCTAGTTTTAGTCAATGCTGCATAATATTTAAACTAATAATCACAATTATTTCACTCAAGTTCATAATCACGATAACTGATTATGATTTTTGTAATTTGAGAAATTTCATCAGATCTACTGCACTTTGATTTAGTTTCCTGATTTATTATATTATTTAATAAATTATAATTATTTGGTTATAAATTAACATATTGTCAGCTCTATGAAAAATGTTAAAACTCAAAGGTTTTTCTCAAAAGCTAAAAAAGTTATATTAATTCCAATTCCTAATATTAATTCCAAATTATATTACATGTATTATATGTGCACATGGTTGCCAGGTTCTGAAAATAAAGTAAAACACTGGACAGAAAATGTTTCTTTTTTAGAGGGAAAGCTCTGATGGAGGATTTAAATCTGGCAACCCAAGTATAACCCAATAATTTTTTCTCATCTTTTTTTGTTAAAGAATATATACAGAAGTGTTTTTTTTTTAATTACACTATAGCCTTGTCTTTTTTCATCAACAGTATTGCATATAGTCACAGTTAGTGTTTAATGTTGTTGGTGTCATCTCATCTTCGTCTAATCTTAGGCATGAAAAAAGGCTGTCAACAAAAAATTTTCTACATAGTTTTTAATTCAGTTAACACTAATACTGACTTTGGGGTGTTTACCTCATTGATAGCATTTTAAAAAGCTTTCTGGGAACCTTAGTACAAACTGCAGGGTTAAAATGTTATTGTGCCTCACTGGATTGTGACCACCAGGGAGTTCTCAAATCCATGCTAATGTGTAATGTAGAACTTGAAAACAAGCTATAAAACGCCTCAGGTTACGTATGTAACCCTAGTTCCTCGAGGGAACGAGACGCTGTGTCGAAAAACGCTAGGGGAACGCCCTTCAGCGTGACGGGGACAACACCAAATAGGACACACAAACGGATATCAGACTGACACACACACAGAGCGCTTGCTGAATGACAAAAAGCTGGCGCTGGTCTCACCGCACGTGCTTTTATCCCCCCCGGTCGTGTCCGCCCCCCGCCGTGACGTCTCGCCCATCTATTGGTCTGATTACACACGAGATTCAGAGCCCGTCACGCTGAAGGGCGTTCCCCTAGCGTTTTTCGACGCAGCTCGAGTTCCTGAAGAGGAACTGATTTAATCTTGAACATGCAATTCTGCATGTTCCACCCAGGGCCGTAGATTATTCCATACAATAATACTAGCTAGTTCAGCTTTCTTCAGGAGAAGGCATTTTTTAATCTTTCCATTTATACTCCAACTCTGGCATTTGCATTGGAAATTTCCATAAAACCAATAGATTTTATTTAATTATTTATTTATTTCAGCGCAATCGGCGAGAAGGAATTTGTTCATTCATAATGGGATTAATCTGCTGGGGCTAATTCCCTGGCAGTGGCTGCAGAATGAGAGGTTTTGTGTGGACACAGTTACCTCCATTGTGCTGAACATTATCTCACATTGAGAGGCTTCTTCGTTGCTCTGATTGAGGATTCTTCTCATTGGGGTAAACACAGTTAATACATTCCACCCCTGCCTATTCTCCGAAGTATCTGCGTATAGGGGACGCACAGGATGCGATTTTCTTTCACCAGATAACAGCTGGTGAAAAAATACAAGATATATGTGTGTGGGAATTTACTAAAGATGAATTGCGCCTGCTTATAGCGACATTTAGTGGCACACACCGTCTGCACTGTTTTAGCCAATCACGTACTGGTGTTACATATATATATATACATATACAAACATTATATGTACTGTATGTATATACAGTTGTGTGAAAAAGTGTTTGCCCCCTTCCTGATTTCTTATTTTTTTGCATGTTTGTCACACTTTATATATATATATAGTATTTTAGCATTTAGTCTTCATTTATATATAGTGCATGGGGCTATTTCAGTACATTTACACCTGGCTAAACTGGATAGTTAGTGGTTAGTGAAGAAGACTTAGCATGCAATAAGAAATACAGCATGCATAAGTGCTGCTAGTTTTTAGTACATTTCTTCCATAAGAGTAGGAATCCATCAAAGACTGAAAACACCATAAAATGACATGTCTAGAATCACAGCATGATTTATAATATGGTAACCCTCATTTATCTGTCTGTTCTACACAGCTGTACAATCCACTTTATGCAGTTAAAACAGCTGTGCATCACATAGACAATTTCCCTCTAAGCAGATTAACTGGATGATTGTCTCTTCGAGTTACGTGGCAGTGAGGCCGAATGCAGCATTTCCTTTCAGGATTCACTGATGTTCTGGTTTACCACAGTATGTCAGATTGAATTCATCCAATCTGTGCTGAATGAAGTGAGCCGCTGATCCGCTGACACCATGGTACAGGTGGGAAATAAGAGCTTTAGACTGGTTTGCCACCTCCAAAAATCTAAAACTTTGAAGCAGAGATGCACTCGGCTATCAGGGCTCCGGTATCATTGAACTGCCAGCATATAGTGTTTGGCCTTTTTGCTGACACTTCTGTGGAGATGAATATGAGAACAGGCAGAGAATTACACACTTCTGCTACACATCTCTTAATTTTGAGGGACATTATATGGAATTGGAGAATGCAAATGATGTGTAATGGTTTAGTAAGATCACTGAATGCTTTTTAGAACATTTGGCCATATTCAAAGTGTGTGATTTCTGAGCCACTGACACTTGTTTCCTGACTTCCATTGGCCAGACAAAAAGGCAGTCCCACCTCAAACTCATGCCATTGGTTGAGTGTGTGTGTGTGTACAGTATATACTTTGTACAGTACAGTGTACACTATATACTTTCTATGTATTTATCTATTATTTCCATTTTATTTTATACTTTTACATTTTTATTTATTTTTTCAAAGAGAATCAGTCTACGCATGGCCTAATTAAAATGTATTACAGTGTCTAGAAAACCAGAATAGAAGAAAGTGTTTTACCATAGAATAAAATAAATCCAAATAAATGCAAACCTTTAATTAGGACAACAGTTCTAAATCACAATCTAAAAAGACAAGAATCTGAATCACATTTGATATGTACAGTATAACCCAATATATGGCATTTAACAAAATGAGACCAAATTGGACTAAGGCACAGCGGCTATAAAAGCCAGTCTATGAAAAATGTATTGCAGCTCCAGTGCACGCAAAGAGAATTTTGGCAGATACACAGAGAAATTCTCATGTGCATATCATGGCAGGTCTCATCTCTCTTCCCCTTTTCCGCCTTCCAATTCTCTCTTGCACACTCAAATTATTCCCCTCTCTCCAACACACTGTCTCCCCATCACAGGTCTCGTGAAATCCTGTTATCTTACACTCCTTCCCATGCTTGCTGTTTCTATTAATCCTTGTCCCGAGGATACAGGTCTAAACTTTCCTTTGATCCACATTTCAGTTAGCAGAGAGACACTCGCGTAATGTAGCGCAGCCCCCCAGCAGACTCAGTCCCATGGTCTTCATGTACAGAGGAGTTGCCTCCGTTTACGCTGCCAAACCTGGCAACCGACACCAGCGACACAACCTGCTATGCCTTAACACGATTAACCCGATGGCAAGAGCATGCCATCGCAGCACAGGAAACGGACACAGAGCCAAGCAGATAGGCGCCCGACGGTCGCGTGCCGAGCCACGTATGGCAGGAGACCGAGGAACAAGGACATAAATGGAGCAGTTATGTTCCTCTTGTTCCTCTTGAAAGTCAATTATTTTCGTTGTGAAGTGTTCGATAGCTCCTGCCATTCAGAACGAATGCTGGACAGTTAATCAAAATGTATAATGTGGGAATTATGAAAGAGCAGGACTTTCTGAAGAGTGATAAAAAGAGATAATTTGCGAAGAGAATGAGTTTGAAACGGCCGCTTTTCAGATTAAAGAGCTGTAACTGAATGCGAATTCTAGCGTATTGACAATAGGTGTGTTAAACTTCCTCATTTATCAGGATTATAATGACCTGCAATTATTGCAATTATGATTCAAAGTTTCTGTCAAGCACGATAAGAGAAGTGAAGTTAAATTTGTCTGCATAAGAGCGACTGGATGTTAATTAATTAAACTCCAACCGCTAACAATGTGTTTCAAAGCATCGGCGGACACTGAGTTGAACAGCTGTCATGGTAGCATATAATTTGTCGGACCGGAGGTGTTGTTTGTGTCTTTCTGCAAAAGGTCTGAGTTTATTCATACACTGTTATTCATATACTGAGTCTATTCATATAATACTTTAGATATACTGTCTCTTTTTTCTTTCAAATTGCATTTAATAACGTACAAAAGACAACTGTAAATGCAAGAAATAATAAAGAAGCAAAAACATACTAATAGACAATTGAACCAAAAATTTAAAATTCAGAAATCTTTTACTCACCCTCATGTCACTTCAAACGACAGACATTCATTCTTCTGTGGAAGAGGAGACATTTTGGAAAATGTCTTTTTGTCATACAATGAAAGTCAATGGGGTCCAAAACAAAATGACCAGATGACTTTCATTATACGGACAAAAAAATAAAATTTTCAAAGTTTCTCATTTCATGTTCCACAGAAGAAAGAAAGTCATACAGGTTTATAACAACATGAGGGTTAGTAAATAACCCAATCTTTCCATTTTTGGGTGAAATTACCAGATAAAGTGTGCTTTTGGTGAAGACTAAAGCCCTATTCGCACGGGATTAAGATCACAGACAACCTCCGCAATTATTACAAATGACTGGAGGTCACCAGATAATACTTATCCCGTGCGAATAGGGCTTAAGCCTGTTTTGATGTCAGAGTTTGGCTGATTTGGTGCAAAAGCAGTTTTCCAAACTTTGGCGTTATCAGTTCACAGACAGTCTGCTTGTAAAAGTGTTTTTGATTGATCTGGTTTCAATTTTCACAATTTTCTTTCTCAAAATCTAAGTCAAACTTGTCTGATCACAGTCTATGTCAAATGGGGGCTACTGTGACTATTAACAATTAATCTAAATTTAGAGCTGTGTGAAATTAGTTTGTGCACTCCCATGATCCACGAGTACGAACCTAGAGTTCCTTTTTGCCACTGGATAAATCCCAACTCAATCCCACCAACAGCACTTCCTTCCACAAATATTAGTTCTGTGATGCTTTACAGTAGTTTCTCGAACGTTTACAAATGCATTAGTTCACAATTTCAGGCCTGTTCATGTCATGCACACACTCACACACACACACACAGCTATGCTATCACGCGTTCACACACTATCGTGGTAAACAAGTGGGGGAAAATCCACTCTGTTCTGCCTGTCATGCTCTCGTCTCATCGTTGTGGGGCTTTGGAGAGAGTGTGCTGGCTTAGCAGTGCTTCCTCTAAGAGTCTTCACCTGGATGCTTCTTTCCCTTGTCATCACAGCGCAGATCTCCTCTATACAGTATCTAACTCTCCAGACGTCTTCTGACAGCCGGGGAGCCTTCAACTTAGACCTCTCGACTGCTGGCTATATATCCAAGCAAATAGAAATCTAACCGCCGAGCAACACTGCAGGTTGCACAACTCGCAATGAATTCAGCAGAGCAAGGTGCAGAAGCTGCATGACGAATAAGTAAATCAAATGATAAATAAATAATAGCAGAACTAATGATGTAGAGACTTAATCCAAAGATTCTGCTTACATGTGTAAACACAGGGAATGAGAGAGCGCGCCGGAGCACTTTTCATCTATATCTAACGCGGCATCATGCCCCAGGGGCCCTCATTGAGAGTGGAGGGAGAGTCTTCGAGTGCTACTCTCAACCAGGATTTTCACACTGACCAAACCACAGCAATTTCATCAACCCTAATGTCAGGAAGCTGGTGAGAAAACCAGAGTGCTGATCTAAAGAATGAAGAAATACACTTGTAAATAAATAAAATATATATTAAAAAATACAAACAGAACTTATCCAACTCTGGTTTACAATATTTTATATACGCAGATGAAATGCTAAAGTGTATATCAGTTTAAGACTAGAATAATATATATATATATATATATATATATACATAAGAGAAATATATATTGTTGTCAAAAAAAAGTATATTATGTCCTTTTTCTACATAATAACTCATGGTCTGGCCAGCTCAGTCAGTCAGGAAAATCTAAACAAAACAAAAATCTTAAAAACTAAAGCTAAAAAAAAAAAAAAAAACTATAGAACTAATGAATGAGAACCACTCAAGAAATCATGTCTTCTTGTCCCTCACTGAAAAAAAAAAATGATTCATTGAATTTACAAATTTTTTTTAAGGTAAGTGGTTGCAATTAAT
>NW_015642328.1:0-9451 GCF_001515625.1 Sinocyclocheilus rhinocerous | reverse complement strand
TCATGATAAACAGTTAAAACCACACATATAGCACCTCAATACCATGGTAAAAATATAAGTGGTTGCAAACAATTTATTTTAACTTAATTTAAATAAACAAATTTAGCTGACTAACTTTCAACATATTTTTTTATTAACTGTAGCTCAAATAAATTGTTTGCAACCACTTACCTTAAAAAAGTTAGTATCATTTTTTTCAGTGTTTATGTAAATTAGCTCTGACTGTAAAATGAAAACTTGCATCTATTGATTTAATTAGAAAGAGGGGTTTTAAATGTGCCTGATGAACTCCTCGTACACCCACACACGGCTTACAAGAGAAATCCGTCTAAAAATAAAGTCTGAGTGTAAAGGAAAAAGCACCACGTGAGCAGAATAAATGTGATTTGTAAGTATAAAGCCGCTGAGGTAAGAAAAGCCGCTCTGCTCGAGTCCAAATAAATGCATTACTGCAATCAAATGTTTTTTCATCGTAACGAGCTAACGGCTTCAAGGCTGAATTAAGACTGCTATTCCCAATTGCCATGTACTGAAAGAGCGCAAAGGTAAGCTGGAAATTAATCACTGCATTACCTCAATGTCCTTTAGAATTTTGTGAGTACATTTCCCCAAGCGCATGCACCCTTCAAGACATTTGAATAATATAAAGCAAACAATGCCGGCCCCATTCAAATAATTCAATTACAGGGAAATGGCAGGTGAATAGAGGTCAGTCCTTTACGTCTTGATCTGCATCACTTCAAAGACACTTCATCTACAGGTTCTTGCTCAAAGTTCTGTTTTCATCTAGAAAACGTCTCTGTCATCTTCCCATTGCGCACTTTAAAATACAACCGTCAACTTCTCTAAAGCCAGGCATTTCTACACTACCTTAGGTACAATGCGAAAGGTTTGTTGACACCAAACCACTGCAAAAGAGCAATCATAGCACAGCACAGCATAGCATAGTTAAGGCTGCTCGCTTCAGACTTTAATAGGGTAATTGCCTGTGTGCCTTGGGAGAGAGAACTCCGCTCTCCATAACCACAAAATAGCTCAACGCTTATCAGATCCCCTTGTTCCAAAAACCCAATCTAAAGCCAGACTTATTATAGCCCCACTGATGCACTATCTTCCCTGCTTTAATTAAACTGCAAGCACAGATACAAATCCCGATAACCACTATTGAGAGCATCTGACACAATCTTCCCTCAATAAACGAAATCCCGATTATTCCCCCGTCGCAATTAACTATTGAGGTTAGGGGGGGGGGGCAAGTCAGACTCCTGAACAAACAAAATAGAAGAACTCTTTAGGAGTACCACAAGGGACTCACCGTGGCCACTTCTGAGGAAAGCTGGAGAACGGTATATGGAGATGGGCGAAGCGTGGTGCCGCCCGTTGTGAAACGGGTGTTCGGGATGCGTGTACGAGGTTGCCACCCCAGGGGGTCCAGCGGCAGCCACTGAACTATCCGAGCCGGGTGAGGAACTCCACACCGAACCGACAATACATCCCAACGTCAGAGACCACATCCAAGGGGTCCATCCGAGCCGCCCCTCTCGACCGCCAAGAAACGGCGCCTTCGCCGCTCTGCTGGGATGCATGACGCACACCCGACTCGCTCTTAGACACAAGGCGCGAAGAACCGAGAGAAGAGAGTTCTCTCATGATGCAGAAAACCCCATGCTAGGAGTCCCAACCTCCTCGTCCAGCACCCACAGCTGGCCCCTGTGAAAATGCACTCAATTAGGACGAGAGCCCGTTTACAGCTGCTGAGCCAACGGATGGGAAGGAGCGTCTGCAATGGGGTCCAATCCTCTCAAAGCTGCATCAGTCACCACGAGACCTGAAGAGGTGACAATTACCCGGAGGAAAAGAGGGTCATGACCCGACCCTGCCACTCATTCACTGTCCATCCCACACAAAGGAAGCAGAGGAAGAAAATACTTTTTTCTTCCTGCTTTCTTCAAAAGGATAAACTCTAGTATGAAACCGATTCCTCTTTTTCTTCCCGGCACTGTCCGCTCCTGGGCTCCTAAGGTGTTGCAATACAAAGGCTTGGGCTGAAACACTGCTCGCTGACACACGCACACGCTCTTCTGATTTTCTTCCTCCTGAGATTAGTATTGCTCAGCCTGTCTGTATTTGGACAGAGGCTTGACGCACTTTCAGCAGCTCTGCTAAGCAATGAGAGTGTGAGAGGGAGGGAGAGCGAACGAAAGCGCACGAGTGAGAGACGGAGCTGGAGGGAGGAGGGAGAGAGAGCGCGCGAGAGAGATCGGCACAGGTGAAACAAAGCAAACAGAATGGGATGAGAAGAGGATGTGTGGTTTGTGCCTGCATATGTGTGTGGTTGGGTGTAGAAGTGCGGAAAAACGGGGATGCCGATACAAATCCCCACTGAAAACATAGCTGCTGTCTCGGATGGAGATGAACTTGTATGTATTATGGAAGGAAGAGCAAATTAAGAGATACAGGGAGTGAAAGAAACAATGACAGACAGTTGTGGGAATTAAGGTAGAAAATAAAAAAAAACTTTTAAACAGCTTTCGCTGAGGAGGGAAGGGAAGTAATGCTTCCTCTCAGTAATATATTTGACAGTGTGAAAATAAAATGTGAAATGTTACGAAATATTATATGAAATTGTCTGTTCTCGAAAAGCTGCTGAAGCAAAAATCATGTGAGATGAAGCAGTGCCTCTATGTCACTGTGATTAGACTGTCAGCGTGATCACGTAGGCCTATGCCTCTCATGTTCCGATCGGTTTGCAAATCAGCCTGAAGGGGGAAATGGACAGACTAATTACAAAGTAAACAAATCACTCACTCTGACATCATCACTTACAAATCAAAACTTGAAATGAAATACAAAATTGGGTTTTTCAGGCAATTAAAATGAAAGTACATTAAAGCACGTGATCATCATTATACCTGCTATGTTTACAAAGAAACGATTGACTAATGGTTCTTAAAGGGAGAAATATTTTTATTTTTACATTTATATTTATATTAATACCACTAACTATTGTGCAGTTATCACTATTAAAGTAATACAAGATATTTAATATTAATAACTGAACAATAGTTAGTGGTATTAATATAAAAATAATAAATACAAATATAAAGTTAATTATTATTATTAAATATGTAATATTCATATTTAAAACCGAATTATTCATAATTGAACATTAAATATTACGAATAAATGTAATATTACTTTAATAACATTAGAACTTTTTTATATTAAAAACCAAAATAACTGAACATTAAAGAGCAGGTCATATGGGTTTTTGAAAAATATCTCTTTTGCAGTTTATAACGTAGCTATGCTTAAATGAAAACAATCTGCAAAGTTGTTAATCAAAAAAGTGCATGATAAATAAAGATATTGTCTCTCAAAAGAGAGAGTCGATTCTGAATCACCTTAACGAGTCGTCATATTTTCGAATATTTTGCCTGTTACCGGTATACGTCACTGGGTAACACATTTGCATAATCCCCACATTTTCAATAGAGTGCTCAAAATATCAAGTTTTTCACGTATCCACCATTATTGTTTTAAGTGTTCACAGTTTGTGCTTTGTCAATGGTAGCGCTCACTAACTTGCTCAAAGACTCCTCTCTGTGCCAATCACAGCAGGCTTGGCCAGCTGACCAATCAGAGCAGAGTAGGCTTATGGAAGGGAGGGGTTTGCTCCGAACTTGCTTGGAACGAATCGTTTCGAAATCATTGGCAAATGACTCTAATATTAAATGTATATTCTGAGAAAATTACAATGTTTTCTGACCTTAGATGCATTTAAACCTGTTGTAGGGGACTTCAACACAATATTTGGACACTTTAAAATACCATATGACCTGCTCTTTAAATATTAAATGTAATATTACATTAATAACATTTATTTGTTTGGTTTTAATATAAAAAATAAAGCTTTAAACTTTTTTCCCAATATTATCGTACTGATTGTTGCATTATCTTTGAAGGAACACACACAAAAAGTAAAATTGCATAAACCTAACGAGATTTAAAGGAAATCTGATTTGAAAATAAATAGCCTGTTAATATAAAGTTATAAATATAAAGAAAAAAATATTGTGGATAATGTAAGGTAAATGTAATTTCATGCTACATCATAAGCAGTGTAAACAACAGATTAAACATGACTAAAACCCAGATTAAAAACAGATTCAAACCCAGACAGACACGCCGCTATCATAAAGTAAATATACACCACCTATGCCACAAGACAATCAAAATGATGGACGATGTTTTGGAATAAAATGTCCTCTTTCTCCCCACTTGATTTTTCTGGGATATCCTTCCATCTGAAACAGACCAGTCCGGAAAGCACGGCTGACTGACTGGATCTGTTGCTGCCTCCTAAAATAGAGCTCCAGACCTTTGATTCGCTTAGTGAATCCCGGCTTATTTAAGAGGAAAGGAAAACAAGAAAATGTGATAATTGAATGATGAAAATGTGCACCTTTTCACAGAAAAAATATAAATAAATTGGCAACACTTGCACTAGGTGTTCAAACTGTTCAGGTTCAAAGAGCCTGTTAAAACAAGATGTTAATAAATCTTGAATTAAAGAATATTGCATGTTTGTCACTACAATAATTTAAGTAAAAAAATATTTTTTACATCACCACATAGGAAATAACAACAACCTAATTATTTGGTTTAATTTCTGTGCTCAAAATTTGGAAAAAAACACAATACAAATCCACAACGGGCCATATTTTGTATCTGTAATTTAGTTTTACATAACCATTTAACAATCTTTTCTCTTGAACCTGTAAAGACTTCTAACAATATGGTGTTGACATGTAAAGCTGATCGATACTGTGCTAACATCAATACCACGATAACTTCTGAACGACTTGTTTTTGCAGCGTAAACGGTAGGTAAATCTACGTAGTATATCGACCTCAAAAGAGCAATGATATGTCCCTTTAATAGGCAATCAAATATGAGAACATTGCCTCTAGAATGGATTATTTTGAAAGCTCTCAGAATGTTTCGAATCTTTAACCACCGCTGCTATTCACAGACAGTAAATAGCGGCACTGGAATTACAAACCGCAACAGCAAATCAGCTCTCCATTGATATTACTCTGGTGAAAGACTCTCTTAACATTTGCAGCTTTGTAAATGAAGAACCGTTTAGTTTAAATCCTGCGTGACTAGAATCAGTTCATATTCATTCCACAGATGGGTGCAGAGAAACGATAGACGAGGGCAAAAGCCCTCAGTGCTGGAAAAGGTACTCATTTATCAAAAGGACTGCTTTTCTTCATCTGCTGTGTCTTTTGCGTTTCATTAAACTCCAAACTCGGTCCTCAGAGCTAGTTCTGCCTTGCCTGAGGCATCTCTCGGGTGAGTGGCCTCCACGCTTCTAATGAGAGAGCAAAATATCTGCCATTTTTGCACAAGAAATTCATCTTCAACAATCCTGAGCCCGTACAATCATCGCATGTCCTCATATTAATAATTCAAAACGCGTTTGAAGCTGTTGGTGCTTTTCTAAACGATGTGTACAAAACTTTTTCTTTGTAAACAAGCAGTCATAAACAAGCAGGTATGCTGCTGGATTGCATGCGTAAAAGTCACTCAGCAACCCAAATGAGATGCATGTTAGCGCGTTAGCAGTCCTACTCTGGAGCCACTTGGAGGACATGCACCATCTTGGTCGACAGCTTTGGGATCAGCAGTCACAATCGGGCACAGATGAGTGTGTTTAGCTCTCTGTGGCATCTGCTAAGCTGCCTGGAGCTGTACTAGGAGACCTGGATCATGAGCTTGGCTTAAACATCATTATAGGAGGATCTGCTAAAATGAAGTGCTCATTTTACAGTACACATTCACTTTCTTTTGCACACACACACATTAATAAATATATATATATATATATATGTGTGTGTGTGTGTGTGTGTGTGTGTGTGTATATATATATGCACAAATTTAAAGTATAGTACGAATGATATGCCCGTGATGTAAGATGGAAATGTTGGCTTTAGTTTGATTTTAATCAGAGGAAATGACTGCTGCTTATTTAACATAAGTTACATAACCAGACATACCAAGACATAAAATACATAATGACACAAATTTATGTGCTATAATATCAATGTTGATAGCATGACTAATAATGATAGAATAAATAATATTACTGATGGTGAAAGTGATCTTTCCTTTTTTTTCCAACACCATTTTTCTTTTTATATATTCTATTTTGTGCTGAAATATATTTCTAGAAAGTGAATCTTTTAGAAAGTATAAGTTTAGCAAACCAGTCTACAGAGGGTTTTTAATGATAGATATTAAATAAATAAAAAATAATAATAATTTTGCAAAAGTTTGGGGTTGTTAAGATATTTGAAAAGATGTCTCTCAAGCTCACCAAGGCTGCATATATTTAATAAAAAACAGTAAAAACGTTAATATTATTATAATTTAAAATAACATTTTACTATATTTTAAAATGCAATTTATTTCTGTGATGGCAAAGCTGCATTTTCAGCAGCCTTTACGTTAGCCTTCAGCGTCACATGATCCTTCAGAAATCATTATAAAAAGCCGATTTGGTGGAAACCATTCAAGACTCTTTGATGATTAGAAAGTTCAAAAGCATTCATTTAAAAAAGTTTTTTGTAACAATGTTAAAGTCTCTACTGTCACTTTTGACCAATATAATGCTTCCTTGTTGAATAAAAATCTTGCTTTCTTTTAAATATCTAAAATCTTTCTGACACCAAACTTTATTAAATGTGCTAATAAAAACCGTTAATCTAGAACACATATCAAAACCGTAAATATATAACAAGTTTACAAAGACACAGAGGAGCCTAAATGTACATTAAATTGTACATTTAGGCCTACTTCTTTGATATGGCTTCTAAGTGGAATAAAAACACTAAAGGAACAAATAACACAAATTGCCTCATAATGCCAGCATTGATACTGCACATTAATCTGAAAACAAATTTGTGGATTGTTTTTTCTCTCCATATTTGAAACAAGGCAGCAATAAATGCATTTGATTCTCAAGCTAACCAAATGATCTGGAATGACACTACATCTTTTGGTAAATTAAACAGGGGCAAAAGTACTGTAGTGTGTGTTAAAATATTGATAAATGCAACCTGTCCATTTATTGCTCAACTCCCAGTGAACCCAAAGCGGTCCTAAAATAAGGCCTTTCCTTTAAAGCACCTTTTCTCCACACACCCGCTTAATTTGTCCTGTAACATGTTGAAACCTTCCAGCTCACCCCAAAGTGCCCCGTTCCCCCATCACTCTGCCTCAGGGTCCTTATGTGCTCATACTGCACATCGCACAACCCCCCCCCCCCACACACACACACACACACACAAATCATAGAATTGCATCAGAAAGAAAAAGCACTACTAGCCACATACAGACCCTTGCTTTCTGCCCATGTTTCTCAAGGTTTTGAGAAAAACTTCTCAGTAGATCTCACAGCAGCACCTCCAGAGTGCTTCATTAGGAATTAAATAAAGTAAAGTTTGTGATGACTGTAATGACTGCTTGGTATTCCTATGCATGTTCCCGCTTCAGCTGGCTGGTCTTTGGTGTTTTTTTTGTTGCCTCAGGGTACCGTCCTCATCGAACGCAGAGTGAATTTAGTATGACCGAGAGAAGAGCTGTGTCCTTCCCTCGGTGAGTTCCTCATCCTGAAAAGGCAGACAGCCCTGGAAAGCTGAAAATGAGGAAATCTAAAACCCACTCTGGAAATAGCTGCGGTCGGTAAACATCGCAAATGAAACTGATATTTTTGATTCAGCGAGGAAGATGTTTAGGAAAATAAAATCTTGTTTCGTGATATTGCATCACTGGGGTCTGACACATCATCAGAATCATTTTGCAGATGCAGACACGCTGAGACTTCAGCAAACCCTGCCTGACGTGACTTGAGGCTAAATTTATGTAGCATAGGCTGAAATGTTTTTAGATGTTTTGTTTCTTGTATTATGGTAACCCATGTGTATGGAATTATACATTTTAAAAACTCCATAAAAAAACTGTAAAGTGGGAAACAGCATATGAAAAAAAAAATTCTCAAAATCTTTAAACATCCTGAAAAAAATCTGCATTTACTTTGCAAGCAAAATAAGATAAGCCTAAGTTTCTCAAAACTTAAAAATAAAAATTAAAGTTATAAATATTCAAATGTTTGGGGTCAGTACAATGTTTTAATGTTTTTGAAAGAAGTCTGACAAGCTCACAAAGGTTGCAGATCTTTATAAAAAAGTTATTTGATCAAAAATACAGTAAGAAGAGCAATATGTTGTGAAATATTATTACAATTGTTTTCTACTTTAATATAATTATTCCTGTAATGGCGAAGTTAACCAGCCATTACTTTAGACTTCAGTGTCACATGTTCCTTCAGAAATAATTCTAATATGTTGATTTAGTCTTCAAGAAACATTTATTATTAATATTAATGTTGAAAACTGTTGTGCTGCTTAATATTTTATGGAAACTATTATACATTTTAGGATACTTTGAAAACACCTTACTGATCCCAAACATTTCAATGGTATATTTAGGTTGCATTTATAAATAAATTAATAAAAACAACTATAAAATAATAATAATACAAATAAACATACCTTTACATGTTTTTTGATTTGATGAATTACAGGTAAAAGTCACTTGCTTTCTAAGTACATGACTTAAACATCTTCAAAACATTCTTAAAACAAGACGCAAAAATAAAAACACATTTTCCAATGGGGAACAAAATGATAAAAGCTGTATTTTGTTTGAGGATGTTTTTACTGGAATACGAGACAATAAGGAAAAAGTATATAGGATGCTTTACCAAGAAGCATTATGGGTAAATGGCACTTTGCCTTCCAATCCTATGGCGTAATCAAGGTGAGTCAGGACATTTCTTTACGCTGCCGATCTGTTAGATTCTAATAAGTGTTTAGTGTCCTGGTGGGAAAGAAATGACGATCCCAGTCGGTGGAAAATCTTATTATGGCGAGTGTCATTACACCTTTAGTTGACTTCCAAGATCACACAAACAGTTTCATTTCTATGCTTTAAAATGTTACGCATCTTTAATTGGATGAAAACTGCATGCAAATGAAAATGAGATGAGAACCGTCCAAAGAATCAATATCATGAACACCAGTTCTCAAAATGAACACTTGATGGAGGTTATCACGGGGGGAACAGTGAACCAGCGCAGATTTGTCGGTTCTGTGATGTTCGGTTGTTTAAAGCCTGGAAATTCCCTGTGGTACTGTCGTGCCTTTCTATACCGGCACTTCTGAACAGAGCTGCCACGTCATGCTTTGAGATCTTTACGATCTTAGGAGGGTTTGGACAGCGTGAGAGCATGTACTACCCATCTGCTCTCCTCCATGAATACGAACCGGAGCGTTCGAGAAGGAGAGGGAGATGAGAGCTCAAACTTTCGTCAAACTAGAGA
>NW_015642327.1:1662-1782 GCF_001515625.1 Sinocyclocheilus rhinocerous | reverse complement strand
ATTCTCAACAGAGCGACGAATCGACGAGTCACTATGGAAACGGACACTATGAAAATGCTGTTTCTGCTGTTTCTTTCTTCTTCTTTTGTTCAATGGTCGTTTACATGCTTAGTGCATATC
>NW_015642327.1:1153-1605 GCF_001515625.1 Sinocyclocheilus rhinocerous | reverse complement strand
AGTATATATATATATATATATAAGAATATATATATATATATTACATAACTTAACTAATGTTGTCTGTCACGCCCACTGAAGGCTCGTCAGTAGATCACACGTGCGCTGATAGCGCTGAAGTGAACAAATCCTGGAACATAACCTGCTCTGGAGCAGGTTATCTTCAGAGAGCAAGTAACTATGGTTACTTACATACCCTGAAAGTAACCTCCGATTTTGGAACCGAAAGCTGAGGTTATCCGCTCTCTTATCCTCAAACATAACCGGGTATGTCACATAACCTGCTTTCTGGAATACACCCCAGGGGTGTATTCCAGAAAGTGGGTTTTGTTGGAAACTCAGAGTTTGTTAACCCCAGAAAAGGGAAACTCAGGGTTTTCGGTTCCAGTAAAAGACAAAACTAAACCTCTCGGTAAGTTACCATAGTAACTTACTCTGTGAACCTAACCTGG
>NW_015642327.1:0-1080 GCF_001515625.1 Sinocyclocheilus rhinocerous | reverse complement strand
GTAAACCCAGAGTTTCTTTCGGTCTCCTCCCCCTTTTTAAAGCGTAAGCAATGTTTAAATACCTCATTCATTCATTCACGCTGCAAAAATTGCTTTAATTGCTGAGATTTTTTGCCTTATTTCAAGTACAAATATAAAAAAATTCTTAAATCATGATGCATTTTCTATATAAGAAAACATATATACGATATTTAGTCTTGTTTCCTGGGGTAAACAAGTACAATTATTTGCCAGCGGGGTAAGAAAAATCATCTTAATAAAAATGGAAACAAGATTATTTTTCTCACTGGACCACTTTCATTTTCATCATGCAGACACGGTAAATGTGACAAAAATGGCATGTCTTTTTACACGGGATCCTGTAGATGAGGAGGCTGCATTAATTCATGGGGAGTTACATTTACATCAGGAGAGGAATTTATTTCACTTTATTTTACTTTGCCATATCCACATGCATATTTCTTTGAGCGGTACCACTTTTAAATGACATTCACTTGATAACATCTTGCTGTGACCTCTGGAAGTATAGGCCTAACCTAATAATTAGAATTTCCTTTAGGATTTCCAGTGTGGTTGGATGCATTACACACACCTTCCGAAAATTAAACTGATTACTGTATGGAATGGAAGGATGCCAGATGGAAGGGTAGTGCAAGATATATGCCGTAACCACCACCACAGCTGTTAAATAAACACAAATTATTCACAATTAATTTGGTCTATTCGTGACCCCCTCCACAGCTGTTAAATTTATTTGGTCATCTTTATTTCCTACAAATTATTACAGTTATTCTTTTTTCCTGTTGGATTTTAATATTCTTCCAATACTTGGAATTGTGGCCATCTCCTCTTCATCTGTCAGTGGTGCTGGTGCAGGTTCTCCTCCCATTTTACGAGTCTCTGCCTTCTTGCTGTTGGCTTCTGAATAGAAGTCAAATGTTTTTCATTACCCTAATTAAGAAATGTTGCATGTTGGATTAGATAACATTTAATTATGTGAAAAAGCATTAGACTTTATGGGAAAAGCTTCTGCACATTGAAATAGATATACACTCAGGGCCGTACCCAGGCTTGGGGGGG
>NW_015642326.1:353-512 GCF_001515625.1 Sinocyclocheilus rhinocerous | reverse complement strand
ATCTGAAATGGAAATCTTTTGTAACATTATGAATGTCTTTATCATTGCTAAATAAAAGTATTAATTTCTTTCCCCCCAAAAAAAAAAAATTCTACTGACTCCAATCTTTTGAATTGTATAGTAATGTTACAAACAAAAGCTTTTTATTTCAGATAAATG
>NW_015642326.1:0-229 GCF_001515625.1 Sinocyclocheilus rhinocerous | reverse complement strand
ATAATAATAATAATAATAAATGTTTCTTGAACAACAAATCAGCATATTAAAATGATTTCTGACGGATCATGTGACACTGAAGACTGGAGTAATGATACTGAAAATTTAGCTTTGATCACAGAAATAAATGACATTTTAATATATATTTTAAAAGAAAGCAGTTGTTTTAAATAGTAAAAAAAACTGCACAATATTACTGCTTTTGCTGTATTTTGGATCAAATAAATGC
>NW_015642325.1:0-833 GCF_001515625.1 Sinocyclocheilus rhinocerous | reverse complement strand
TGATCTTCAGAAATCATTCTAATATGCTGATTTGCTGCTCAAAAGTTTTTTTATTATGGATTATTATTATGTTAAAAACAGCTAAGTAGAATTTTTTCAGGTTTCTTTGATGAATAGAAAGTTAGAACAGCATCATTTATCCGAAATAGAAGTCTTTTGTAAAATTATTAATGTCTTTATCATCACTTTTGATCAATTTATTTATCTGAAATAGAAATCTTTTGTAACATTATAAACGTCTTAATCATCACTTTTTATCAATTTAAAGCATCCTTGCTAAATAAAAGTATTAATTTCTAAAAAAATAAATTATTATTATTATTATTATACTGACTCCAAGCTTTTGAATGCTATAGTGTATAATGTTACAAAAGCTTTTTATTTCCGATAAATGCTGATCTTCGGATCTTTCTATTCATCAAAGAATCCTGGAAAAATGTACTCAACTGTTTTAAATATTAATAATAATAAATGTTTTTTGAGCAGCAAATCATTATATTAGAATGATTCTGAAGGATCATGTGACACTGAAGACTGGAGGAATGATGCTGAAAATTCAGCTTTGAAATCACAAAAATAAATTACATTTTACAAAATATTCACATAGAAAGCAGTTATTTTAAATAGTAAAAATATTTCACAATATTACTGCTTTTGCTGTATTTTGGATCAAATACATGCAGGCTTGGTGAGCAGAAGAGACAAATTAAAAAAAAAACATTAAAAATCTTACTGTTCAAAAACTTCTGACTGGTATAGTGTACATGTCTTTACTGTCACTTTTGATAAATTTAATTAATGCATGCTTGTTGAATAAAATTATTAATTTCTTT
>NW_015642324.1:0-482 GCF_001515625.1 Sinocyclocheilus rhinocerous | reverse complement strand
TTTATTGATATTATTAATTATTAATTAGACATTAATCACACTGAATTTAAGGACAAAGAAGTTATTGCAGATATTTTTAATAATTATTTTACATAATTGGCCCAACCTCCGAGTCTACTAACTCGGTGTTCATACTTCTACGGAAACCGTTGAGTTTGCTCAAAACTGCACTTCATATTCATTTAATTTTATGCCCATTACTACTGCACAAGTTCATAAAGCACTAGAGAATTTAGATACTAAAAAATCACCAGGAATTGATCAAATTGAGCCTTACTTCCTACGATTGCCAGCTGATCTTGTAGCAGAACCTATAACCACTATATTTAATTTAAGTCTCACCTCCAACGAAATACCAAAAATGTGGAAATCAGCAATGGTTATTCCATTATTAAAGGGGGTATATCCTGCAGACCCAAATAACTATCGCCCTATTTCTCACCTTTTCTTTATGTAAATAACTGGAGTACCTCAAGGATCTG
>NW_015642323.1:0-5184 GCF_001515625.1 Sinocyclocheilus rhinocerous | reverse complement strand
AAAGGAAAAATTGAAATCGCATCATATGACCCCTTTAAATAAAGCCAAGCTGCTTGAATTTTTTCACCTGGAGTGGCACACGATCATCCAACAGCAAAGTGAAAGACTGGTGGAGAGCATGCCAAGACGCATTAAAACTGTGGTTGAAAATTATGGTTATTCCACCAACTCTTTCTAAGTTAAAACATTGGTATTGTTTAAAAATTAATGTAAACTTATTTTCTTTGCATTATTCTGGGAGTTTTTTTCTAGCTACGCTGAGATATTATCGTTGTTCAGATTGCAGGAAAACATCAACTAAATAATCTTCATTGTCACTGTCCCTGCCTTCTCTACTTTGATCAATTTCCTCTCTGCTGCTGCTTCTGAAGATTTGCTGTCTGCTGCTGCTGCTTCTAGGGAATTCCTCACTGCTTTTAGAAATGTAATCATTGCTGCCTCTTCTAGTAATATTCTGTGTGTTACCAGCACTACTTGATTCTTGTCTGGAACCCTCTCAACCTGCTTAAAAAAACACACACACATGAAAATAGCAAATGACAATAATAACTGTAGACAAAGGCATTCAATTTAAACTCTACTTATTATACTTTCAATATTTTTAACATTCCATTGTTTAGTTAGAAAGTTTTACATTAATCACAATGGTTAATGGTCATTAATGTCATAATCATTAATGGTCAACATGTTTCTGCATTTCAGCAACAGAATTTTTTCTTGGCAGTACAAATAGGCTATATTTGTGGCCCTTGTCCTGTTTTTACCTCTGAAAACTTTTCCAAGTATAAAAAAAGCAATTAGACATGACAAATCTTAACAGACATTACCCATGCTTTATTAAGCAGTTTATCTACCTAAGTTTAGATCCTTCTGAAGAGGTCTCATGTAAATCATGCTAGCTCCTATGCCAAGTGTACTGTTGCTCAAGTACTCTGCCGAGTATCCTTCATCAGGACAGGGATTATCTCCAATGATTCTTAGCGGTTAGCACCTCGAGTCTTCAGAAGTTCATATCACTTCTTGTTCCTCTCATCACAGATGAAGGAGCACTCGATGATTGAGACCTGACTGATGTTGATTGGAAATTCAAATGCAAAAGGAATTGCGATTCAATTTGAGTTTTGGCAGGTTGCATGCATGACGCAGAAAGAGTGAAAAGGCAGACGTAGTAATTAATATTGCTATTTAAATATGACAGGGTCATACCTCTTAAGACATGGGAAATACAGTTGCAAATGGACTTTGCTTTTTTTAATTTGAAATTTGGCAGTCGGTAATACAAGATTTGCAATTGTGTTTGGATTATATCACAATTTATGCGTCTACATACGGAAAACGCAATTGCGAATACAATTTGCAATTCCTTTTGAAAATTGTCCGGAATATCCTTCCATACCTTTATATGAACTGTTGAGGTGTTGATGGCTCTCATGCTAATTGGTCTGTCTGGTCTTATCTGAGTTTTAATGCTGATGGGGTTTATAAGTGTTGAGAAGGCAGAGTTTGGCACAGTTGCAAATTGACAGAACCCTCATCATGGCATCCAAGGTCAAGAAACTTAAAGAAGAGGACGAACATTGTGTCATTAGGTATGTTCACAATGTTTCTGTTGTGAAAATATCGGTATTAAAGTAGAACAAGTATTTTAATGCCATAATTCAGGTTAGTCGGGAGAATTTTCACGACATTGCTGTCTTTAGTGTGGAGAAGCGCAATTTGTTTCTGAAGGCGCAAAACTGCAGAAGTGCAGTTAGATTGACCGGCATTTCCAAACAATCTATTACGTATTTTATTGAATGTTGTCGGATTTTTTATGCATTTATTTTGCTACAAGATTTTTTTTTTGTTTTTATATAATCTTTTAATGTTGTATTATCTCATTTTGTTAGGTCGTTCTGGTCAAGGTGTGGATATATTATGAGGAAGACAGACAGATCTGACTGTGGTCAGTGATGTGACCTTTGCTTACAGGGAGCCTCCTGCAACGTCCAAGCGTCGTTCATGTTGAAGTAAATTTAACTGCTTAAATGATGTTGAAATGTAAATTGTTTAAATGTAAAATGACATTAAAACATAAATTGATTTGTTTATTGTATTGGTAGGTTAGGTTGTTTGTTGTTGTTTTCTATAATATTTTGTCTATTTAAAAGATATTTTGGCTGTATCTTATGTTTGTTCATAGTGTATATTGTCTTTGATCTTCCAAGCTGTTTAATGGCAGTCAGCAGGTGTTGCAGTGCATCAGTCCAAAAGAAGTGAAATAAAGGTCATCCATTCATAATAAAAAGTGCCTCACTTTTTTTACACAATTATTGGACTTCGTTTTGTACTGTGAGGTAAATTTGCAGACGGTCCCTAAAGCAGCCTAGGCGAAAATGCAGCGACTATCAAACATAAACTAGCTTTATTAACAAACTTTATGATAAATGCTTACAAATGACAGGCATGTGGTATATAGTGTTATTTTGTTGAAATGTAGTTTTTAAAATAAAAAAGTATTACATCGAATTATGTAATTGGCCAGCGTAGAAAGTCCCTGGATATGCCGCCGGAAGTGCCGCTGCGAGATGCTGCATTTTGCGCCAGCCCCTGCTGTTATTTTTGCGGACTTTCTGTGTTTGCGGTACATGTGCGACTGAAGTGCAGAGAGACTTTGGAACATGCATGGGCATTCAGAAACTGCTCACAAAAAAAAGTGTATAAAGACAAAGTAGTAATCCATAAGATTTATTTTAGACTTTTACTCGGATACAAACTTTGGCCATCCAAATACATAGCACATCAAATATGGTAAACAGAATCTCAGATGTGCTTGAGAACCAATTAAGTGTCTTAAACCTCTCAAATCATATGGATTACTTTTATGCACTTGACACTAAAGACTTTGGTTGACTGGATAGATAAACATGAAGAGAGAATATTCTTGAAGAGAGTCTTGAGAGTGAGTAAATGATGACATTTAAATTTTTTTGTCTTAACACATCAAATAATCTAATTAATTCTTTCTTTTATGTAAAGGTTCATTGTGAGGATAAACCCAGACAACAGCAAGTGCTCCTCAAAGTTCCAAGTCAGCAAAAGAAGTGGACAGATGGTGCGAAGGAAGAACTCTGGCCTGAACCCTCATGTGTCCTGGAGTTTCTGGATTTCAGCTGGCAAAACTATTAAGCTCCTAAGAGCAAATACATTCTATTCATAATATACATTCTATACAAGTTTTTTTTTTGTATGTGCAAGTTTTTAAGATTGTTCTTATGACTGAATTTGTTCATGAATTGTTTTAAACTGCTGTAATGAGACTCTTGTGTATAAATGTTACTACAGGTTTGAACAGTTGCTACTATGAGCAAACACATTCTACTCAGGAGAGCTTTTTGAATTTGTAAGTTTTTAAAATTGTTCTTATGACTGAATTTGTTCATGAATTGTTTTAAACTGCTGTAATATGAGACTGGTGTATAAATGTTACTACAGGTTTGAACAGTTGCTACTATGAGCAAGCACACTCTACTCAGGAGAGCTTTTTGAATTTGTACGTTTTTAAAATTGTTCTTATGACTGAATTTGTTTAAAATGCTGTAATATGAAACTTATGTATAAATGTTACTGCAGGTTTGAGAAAAACAAAGTTTGTAAAGAAAAGTGAAAGTTCAATCTGCAAGAATATTGAAATGTTATTTCAATTTGTATAATTAAACGATTAAAAACAAATTACACTGTTGTCATTGCTTATTTTTATTATTCACTGAGACCTGATGAAATAATTTACAATTTGTACAGTTTTACAGTAAATAGACAACTGGACAATGAATTACAAGTTAATTTTTTATTGTATTAAAATATATTACTGGAGACAAGACTGTAAAATTATTGTATGTTTTACAGTAAAAAATATATTATACTGTAAATACATTTACAACAAGATACATGGTACTGTAAATATTAATACAGTATTTTTGCTGCAAGTTAAATTTACAGTAAGTTACTGGCAAACTGCTGCCAGTAAGTTACTGTAAAATCTACAGGAAATTTTTAACAGTGCAGAAAAAGAAACAATATCTTAACTATTTAAAGCCTATTATCAACCCAGTAAATGAGTAAATAAGTGGTCAATAAGTTTTCTGTTGATTATTATCATATAAAAGAGCTGAAAAGAACTGATGTTAGAGTCCTAGAAAGCAAATAAGATTTGGCATTTGTTTTTCTGTCATTATCATTAGATTCAGATTTGTTCATTTCACAGATGGTTTTATTAAAAGCACCTTATGAGGAACATTACAAGCAATTTGTTGTAAGAGCCAGACATTTTCATAACGCTCGATTGCAAATTTCAAGTATAAGCCAGATTAGTGCATAAACTAATTTTTAATAAACTGATTTTTGATTTCTTTCAGATCCAAAATTGTTTAGTTATCTGAAAGCAAATGCAATATGAAAATATCAAATTATGCTGAGAGATATGAGTGATTTTGTGACATTAACCCAATATTTAGATTAACCCAATATTTACAATTTTAGACTGTGAAATAGACTAAAATAAGTGTTCATCACATATTTGAAGACCAAAAAAAGAGATTTGCAAATTGTGAATTTATATTTCTGCATATGGTATTTCACATAAAGACATGCTGAAGGATAATAGGTGGGGAAGACAATCATTCATATATTTTCATAAGTAAAATACATGGTAATTAAATACAAATAAAAAACATAAAAATACATCTGTAATTATGTCACATGATAATTAACAGACATGTGTTGCATCATCAGTTAAAATGGACTATTACAACATTTAAAAAGCTGTCTGTAAAAAGTTTAATGTAACAATCAGATGAATCAAGGTTAGAAAACTGCCATGTATTTATATTATGATTTCTGTAATTACCATTCATGGTCATTAACGGTACTTCTGTCTCTCAGTATTTAATATTATATATAAAGCATTCAGTACTGTATATGGACCAAATATCAGTGAAAGCTGTACGCAAATATCCATAAAATCACTGAAATGAAGATAAATCTTGCTGTATTCTGGACTGTTATTTGTAGAGAGTATTTTATTCTAATATTGTATTCATCACTATTTCCTCTGGGTGCTGCGAGTCTTTCCTTCCTGCAAAATAATTCAACACTAAAGCGTTTACTGAGCTCTCATGAGTGCAGATCGTTCCAGATCAATGTGAA
>NW_015642322.1:0-529 GCF_001515625.1 Sinocyclocheilus rhinocerous | reverse complement strand
CCCCTTCTAGCGAACTCGCGCTGCATTCTCTAGCGGACACTATGGAGAACAGAATGCCCACTAAGCCATGTCGCGGCACATGCCTGTTCAACTGGTGAGAGAGCACCAAGGGAAGCAACAGACATACACCGAACCTTTCCACCGAAAGGGGGCATGCCACTGACGCCTCGGGCCACTAACATAACTCGGAAAAAATGGGGAACCCAGCCAATCAGGAGAGACATCCCATTAACCAAGCTAAGAACACAGCTATCCTCAGAAGGCTATGTTACAATGATCCAAAGCAGCATGCAGGGCCCAGGGGGACTGCCCACTTAAAAAAACCCTAGGAAGGAGGGGCAGCCCAGCCCTACTACCTGACTACACTTAAACTGCCCCTATTATGCAATTTTTAAGATTCCTGATATTGTTTTGGGAGTCTCCTACAATAGGTTTACATGCATGCAAGCTCAAACAACCCTTTTGTTTTCTCAAAATATGCATTTAATGTCACCTCATTTTCCAACAATTCTCAAACGATTCGTTCGAA
>NW_015642321.1:0-940 GCF_001515625.1 Sinocyclocheilus rhinocerous | reverse complement strand
ATTTCTAATAAGTAGAGAAAACCAATAATCCGTTTGTATATGGGAGATCCCATACTTTATGCACACCTCCTATAAAACCATTTTACTGCATCGTTTTCAAGATATGACAGACTATTACAACCCATTTCTAATAAGTAGGGGAAAAAAACAATGATCAGTTGGGACGTCCCATACTATATGCACACCTTATTTAAAAACATTTTACTATAGCATTTTGCAGAAATGTTAATTTATTGTGTTTCAGAGGCCTATAAAGACCCCATTTCTAATAAGTAGAAGAAACCAATGATCAGTTAGTACATGGGACATCCCATATCCACACCTTATATGGAACTATTTTACTGCAGCATTTTCGAGATATGGGTCATTATTACACGTTAGAATCCAACTAAGACCCCATTTTTGATAACTAAAGAAAAGCAATGATCAGTTTATATATGGGATGTCCCATGCTATATATATACCTCATATGAAACAGCGTGCTGCAGCATTTTAAAGATATATAATATTATTACAGTTTAGAGGGCTATAAAGACCACATTTTGGCTAAGTAGAAGTAATGAATGGGAATTTTGCTGAGGCATTTTAGAAAAATGTAACATTATTTCACTTCAGAGACTTATAGAGAGGTGTAATCTTCTAAGTAAAAAAAAGTTGATTCTTATAAGTCATTTACCGTCTTCTATACATACATCAAAGGAAAACATTTTACTGTATCATTTTTAAGGAGCATGCTATTATTTCACTTATAGAGTCATAAAACTGTAAAATTAAGCATTCTAATAAGTAAAAAATCAACAACCAATTCTTATAAGGGACCTCCTATACTATGTGCACCGATCAGGAATAACGTCATGACAACTAACAGGTGAAGTGAATAACACTGATCATCTCATCATCACGGCACCTGTTAGTTTGTGAGATATATTAGGCAGCAAGT
>NW_015642320.1:0-10284 GCF_001515625.1 Sinocyclocheilus rhinocerous | reverse complement strand
ACAAAGCCATCCAAGTAGACAGTAAATGCTCATGTCATACTTGAGCTTTTGTTAGGCTGAAACTTGAATGTTAAGTTGCACGACATAAATGCAATGTTTAGGTACTAAGAGACCTATCCTATTTTCTCTTGTATATCTAGTATTGCTCTTTAATAAAGAAAAATTACTTCTTATCCGATTACTTGATTAATCGATGGATTAATCGGCAGAATACTCGATTACTAAAATAATCGATAGCTCCAGCCCTATACTCTACTAGAGGTGTGCATCCTCCTGGGCGCTGGCTTGTGGTGCCTCGCTGACAGATATTTGTAGAGCTGAGGGCTGGGCGACCCACAACACATTTGCTACATTCTATAGCCTTCGTGTGTAGCTGATATCCTCCTGTGTTCTCATCTCAAACGGGTAGAAGCACTGAGAGGCCCCGGTTTAGTGTCAGCTTGCTAAAATCACTCCAGAGTGTCCGTACCGTAGACGCTGTTGAGCTCCTCCATCCCCTCGGAAGCCAGACGTGGTGGAATGTCCAGCGCCAGGCCCTCACTCGATGAATCCGTGAGAACTTGTAGAGGGCTGGGTTCCATATGTAGAGATCCCATATGTGTAAAGTCCACGGTATAGCCTCAGAGCCCGTGTTTCCCTGGCAGACTTTCTGCCATTTTCCAAGAGAGTTACAATCACCTCTAATCTTCCATATGCACCTAAAAGTTTGTTCATATGTGTAAGTGCTTCCGAAACCTCCTTCGGGAAGGATGGGGCTTTCACAACGTTCCTGTTCCAAGTGGAACGGGTACGTTTCCCAGTGTTATCCAGTCTCACTGAGTGGGTAGTGCTACAACAACAGTGACACCGACATGACGTTGAGAGTGACCGACTGAAAGGGAACAGAGAGGTCATGTCTCATCGCCACAGCTGCTGTACCACCGCTGAGCGGCCTGGTCACCAGCTCGGCTCCTCAGCGAAAACCTGAGTATGCATTGCACCTGCTGCCTAGTTATACTCGCGCTGCCAATGTGCATTAGCTCGTTTAGTTTACAGTCTCTCTAAGCGAGATTCCAATTCGTCGCTCATTACCAACGTGATGCCTCTATTCCCTCCTTCAGGGAACGAGGGTTACATACGTAACTGAGACGTTTCCCACTCTGTGCAGCGCAGTGTCACGTGTCAAAACAAACAACATGTGCTGTCAGTGATTTCCGCTCTCGCACTCTATAATGGCAGCGGACCCTTCTCAGCCACTCCAGCACTGGACCCATAGTCTTTGACTGGACACAACCCAGAAAACTATCTGCATGGATATTTGCAGATAACCGATAGTTCCGCTAATCAACTATCGGTGCTGATTAACTGGCAAAACCGATGAATCGGTCGACCTCTACAAATAATGAACTGCTTAGTTTAACTTCAAGCATTACTGTGTTGGTCCATAGCAAAAAAAAAACACACAAAAAAACAAAGCGGACCAGGACCTGATTGCATTCACAAATGGATCATGAGGAAATCGAACCAAAAATGGACTCTGGGGTCTAAGCTCACTTGGTTTGTTCACATATACCAGGGGTGCTCAAACTCAGTCCTGGAGGGGCCGGTGTCCTGCAGAGTTTAGCTCCAACTTGCCTCAACACACCTGCCGGGAAGTTTCCAGCAGAGATTGTCTTACTATTGGGAGATGAGAGGGTCTATTAATTACCATGGAAAAAGCGTAACGGCTAACTTGGATCACGTAAGCCACCTCAGCCAATCATAAAATGGTCTCGGGTCTCCTTCCCTTATTCCTATCTATGGCCACAGCGTTAGCATTAGCCGTTATGCTTTTTTGCCCAAAGCTTTGCAAGCTTGCCTTCCAGTGGATTTGGTTTCCAGTATGCCTAGTAAGAGCTGGTTCAGGTGTGTCTACACTGCAAAAAGAATGATTTTCTTGCTTAGATATTTTGTCTTGTTTCCTGTTTGAAATAAGATGATTTTGCTTAGCCCATTGGCAGATTATTTTGCTTGTAATTGGGGTTGGAACTAAACTCTGCAGGACACCAGCCCTCCAGGACCGAGTTTGGGCACCCCTGACATATACAAACTGAAGCACTCCAAGATCATCTGGAAGGCTCAAATGAACTAGGTGTCAAAACACCCTGAGTCCTTGCTCTTCCTGATCCTTTCCTGGTTCAGTTATTTTCACTCAGTCCATTGGGGTGATGTGATTTCTATAACTAAATTGGTCTGATCTCATCCTTTCACCAATATCATGCCTTCCTTCTTGGGCAAGAGCCCAGTGGCAGTGATCCCTCATCTTCTCTAGCCATTGGACAATCTTAATAATCATTGGTTCTTGATCTCATTAACACTGCTTACCAATCTACCCCATTAACCTTAATAATTTTGTAAAAGGAAACTTTTGCATATGGGAGGGGCACTTGAAAAACATCACAGTGGGATCATCTAAATGTAATACATTTATATACATTATATTCAGTCAGCAAATGTGTTTATCCACTTACGACTTACAAATGAGGAATACAGCAAACATATTAATCCTAAGGAGACAATAACATAAAAAAGTGCTAAAAAATAAAAAGTTCTAAACATTGTGTAGAAGAGTATAGGCTAGAATAGGTAGAATGTAAGTGATAAGAAGTGAAAAAGGAAAGCATGGTCATGCAGGTTGAACCTTTACAAATGATCCAGAATGCAGCATGACTGGTCTTCAACAAGCTCAAAAGAGCCCATTTCACACCTCTGTTTTTTTTTTTCAGGTAACATGAAAAAAAAGACTTCTGTTGAAGGATTCTTTTAAATGTTCTTGGATTTAGGTATATATATTTATGTATGAGCAATATCACACTCGTAGCAGTGTGCTATGGCTGTATATCGGCATGGCTGTGATTCGGCCATAGTATGCAACATGCCGATATACAGCCATAGCACACTGTGCACACATATAAGTGTGATAGAAACACCAATGGAGTGTCTTTAAAAACCCTCTTTTGTGCAGAACTACTTCCTTCCACCACAGATTCAAATCTCAGTTTGACAGTTTAACTTCTGAGTCCAAGCCTCCTTTACTAATTTGAAAACGTCACTTTAGAACTTAGAACAGCTTCACTGAAAACTTATTGTATTACTTTATTAAAAGCTCACTGTATTATGAAGAGTAGAATATTATGAGAGATAGATGGACTGAGTGAGTGTGATTAACTGCATCTGATATAGCATTCATTCTTCACCTCAATCTCATATTCACAATAAAACATAGTTTGGATGTCCGCTGAGGAACCCGATATCTTTGTCGGTCCTTTACTGCAAGGGTGATTTCCAATGACTGCACTGCTCAGTGAATTTGTTGTCTGCGTCTTACAAGCTGTTGTTGAAAGTAAAAAAACTTCCTTGTTTACAACCCTGTTCCAGTCTCTTTCAATATTAAAGTGCTGACTCGCTCATAAAAACAGTCTCTTGTCGCCATCATCAAATGGCGGAATAAATGTAACTAAAATCACCATAATGAACACACACACACATACCATTTCTCAACACCGTTTCTCTATTATTAAATACTACTAGTATTTATATAAATATTATTTATTGTATAATAATATTTAATAAACAACAACAACAGCCATCTTAAAAGTTGCTAGGCAGTTCAGTCAAAACTACAAAGGCAGCGCTCTGATATACAGCATTGAACTTACATAAAATATAACCTGATGAGATTTTGCCCTTAGCCAAAACTATTTGCTCTGGAACAAATAATAGATTAATGAGACCAAAGACTGCCCGTTAGATTTACCCACCAGGACCTGGGGGGGGCTGCCGAGTCAATTCTGTATTCACATTCAAAAGTTCAAAGCAGGAATCCAAAACAGTGATTCTAATAACCATACAGACAAATTTTACCTTAAAAAATGAGCTGATGCTATTGCTAGCACTCCATGCACATGGCATGTGAGTTATCAAATGTGTATAATCAGGTGCATAGCTTACTAGTTCTGCCTTTGGTGTTCCACAAATTAAAGTAAATCTTATAGCTTTGAACCAAGCCTGAGCAAATGATGACAAAATTTTAGTTTTCAGTTGAACCCTAAAATCTTCAGTGGTAAAACTGAACTACTGCTGTTTTTTTCTCTTTCAGATTCACATGAAATCACAGAGAAGTGTGAAACAGAAAACAGCCTCTGTGAGCATTTGATTGATGGTTTTGAATCAAATGATTCCATAAAGGTAAACATTCACAGAAAATCTTTAGAGAAGTTTTAAGCTTGTTTTATATTAATGCCATTTACTCCCATAATTTGTGCCACTGCACATAGAGATCACAGATACTGAAGAAGTTTTGTGTAGTATTGTGCGTGTGTATGTTCAGAAAGAATAGCTTCATTAAAAAAATCTAAAAAAATAAAAATAAAAAAATAAAAAAAATATATATATATATGTATTATTATTTACTCACCTTCATGTCCAGTATGACTTTCTTACTTACAATACTCTGGCAGATTTTTTCCCCCATATAATGAATCTGAATAGGGACCAAGTCATTATAGCACCATAAACAATTAAATTTCTGTCTTTTACTCATGCAAAGCTATAGTGTGGTTTCAGAAGAGTCATATTAGTCACACTTTATTTTAAGGTCCAATTCTTGCTATTAACAAACCATTAACTAAGACTTTTGCCTCAATAAACTCCTAATTTGCTGCTTATTAATAGTTGGTAGTAAGGTAGTTAAGTTAAGTTCAGTTAAGTTAAGTTTAGTTAAGTTCAGGTATTGGGTAGGATCAGGGATGTAGTATATGGTCACGCAGAATAGGTGTATAAGTACTAATAAACAGCCAATATGTTAATAATAGGCATGCTAATAAGTAACTAGTTAATAGTGAGAATTGTTCCCTATACTAAAGTGTTACCAAAATAAATAAATAATAATAATTCAAGTTTATGACTGATCAAGTAATGTTTGATCATGAGTAAAATTTACAGCTGAAACCTGATGATCAAAGATTAATTTATGAAATAATTGATAATTAACTAATGTATTTCCCCATGTAATGGCTCAGCCTGGGTTAAGGCTAGATGGTAAATAGCTGTGGCTACTGGGCATGCACACATCAATCTAGCGTAATTTATGTCACACTTTACAACAATAATACTGTTTTTGTATGATAGTAAGGGCTAGATTTAGAGTTGGGGTAGTTGTAGCATTAATAAAACACAATCGAATAGGTAGAAAATTTAATTTCATTGTTAGTTTTCGGTCAGAGCTGTATCCCTTCTAGCCACAATCCTCAGCCTACTACAGTAGCCATGCCCCAAACTCTCACTGTATAGGTTGAGCTTTTTGGGGGGGAGATAAACCCATTAATTGCATACTAATAGTACTCAATGAACAATAAACTTGGTTTAACCTTGAAGTTAAAAATATATTGAATGGCCTTTCTTATTATCAATACTGAATGTGATTCCATGCAAATTAAACTGAATAAAATTAATTATGTATTTATTTGTTTGTTTGTGTGTTTGTCTGTCTATTAAACAGAGAGATTTGTCTATTAAACAGAGAGAGAGCAAAAACACTGGAGCAGCAGGAGTCCATCCAGATCAACACCTAAAGCAGGAAATAACTGAAAGTGAAAAAATAGAGCCTCTATTTCGCAGACTTAATCTTAACAGGAACAACAAACTGAGAGCTGCAGATGTTCTTCAGATAACTGAACATTCATTACAATCCCTTGAGTCTTGTGCTGAAGAGGAACTGATTCAGACTTTCATACAAAAACTACTGATGATGAACTACAGAGCAAGATACATTAATGTTAATAAGGCCAGTGAACAGGATCAAACACAACAAAGCGACAATGACTCATCTGAAGATGAGAGTGATATTTTTGATTATATGCCAGACAACATCCCTTTGTCAAAAACAAACCAATCTGAGCGAATTCACCCGATGGATGTTCAGATGGCTGTTTCATTGTGCTGATGGTTTCCTGAAGCAGCTAATAGTGACTAAACTGTTCCAGTGTCAGTACGCTCTGCCTCTGCTTGTTCCTGATCCATTCACACGACAGATTGAGTTTCCTCTCTAACTGTCTCAGTGTCAGTACGCTCTTCCTCTGCTCGTTCCTGATCCATTCACACAAGAGATTGAATTTCCTCTCTGGACATTCAGACAAGTCAACAAGAGCTGGAAGATGAGAAACACCAACAATGAGATCATCAGTCAAACCCAGCCGATCTACAAGGCAGAAACTCCAATGGTGTTTTTCTTCAGGTTTGGCTCTGTGTCTTCATCCAAGTCTCAGCTGATGAACAGTCTGATCAATGAGAAACACAACACGTTCTTTCACAGAAACTGCCCAGGCAGCAGCAGAACCAGAGTCCTGATGGATGGAGTGGTGGAGATCGCCTGGTTCTGCCCCTCTGGGAAGAACACTGATAAATTCACTAACTGTGTTGCCTTCTGTAATCTACATGGGGATGCAGGAGACCATGAGAAGCAACTGCAGATCCTCACTGAAATGGCCTCAGTCAATGTTGTTCTAATAACACAACTGGATAAGAATGACAGACATGCAGCAAATATCCAGAACCTGTTAAAAAAAAAAAACACTAATTTGTCTTTTAATGGAGGATGAATCTACTGTAATGAAAATTAAGAAAGGGAAATTCAAAATCGGTCTGAAGGACAGAAATCAATCAGATGTATCTGAAGAGCAATAAGTGATTGTCTTTCAGAATCATCTTCCACTTTAAGACTTAAAAATGTGTTCACAAACTCTAAGTCCAAAAATTCAGACAACAGAGTAGATGAAGAAGACGATTATGACTGCAGGAGAGGAAGAGCAGCAGCACAGAAGATGATGACTTTACTGGAGAAGAAAGATCTGACAGAAATCAAAGAATTATTTCTGCCCTGTCAGGGGAAACTGTGGCATCACTGGAGTCAGAAGAACAAAGAACTACATCGACCTCAAGGAGATGAGACAGAAATGGACATCAGTAGAAAACAAACAGAAATGAAAAAAAATCAGACAACAACAGCATGAATCTGACATCAGTGAGTTTATGAAGCTCTTTATTAAAGAACTTAGCTCACATGCTGCCAACAAGATGACGTTTTTCCTCAAATGGCTCAGAATCCTGCTAGATGAGCATTCATCAGCCGACCTTTCTGCTCTTCATCACAAATATAATAAAAAGTGGTCAGAAGTTGTAAAACTGAAAGAGGACAATGAAAAACCTGAACAATTAAAAGCTAAACAAATAGAACTTGAAAAAATATCTGAGGAGCTTCAAGCTGCAGCCTTTGGTTTGGAGCACATCATGAGGGAGATCGGTCAGATCTATGAATCATGTTCATCAGTAAAGAAGAACAAGAAAGAGCTGCAGATTGACTTCTCTTCTCTCCCGAGTCTTGCAGCAGAGATGATGATCTCTGGATTTCCACTGGAGCTGATGGATGGAGATGCTGCTCATGTTCCTGTGACCTGGATCTCTGCTGTACTAGATGAACTCATCCAGAAACTGGGAGACCAGAGTGTCTTTGTGCTGTCAGTTTTAGGGATTCAGAGCTCTGGGAAATCCACGATGCTGAATGCCATGTTTGGACTCCAGTTTGCTGTCAGTGCTGGACGGTAAAACAAATTGTCCATCGGTGAGTGGAAACAGATCTAATCTAGAGAAACACATCTTGAAGACACTGGCAGAAGAGGAGAATTTTGACAAATACATGAACTACATTCATAATCCCAGAGATCACTTCAAGAGTTTCATCAGAAATGAAGTCAGTCAGTACATCACTGCTAAGTTCAGTGTCAGTGTTTTACCCAATTTTAAGGAGAACATTGAACTCCTGCAGCAGAAGATCATGAAAGCAGCACATTAATCTACTGAACACGTTCAAGTGAACAGTGGAGATGTTGGTTTGTGGTTGAAGAGGTTCACACAGCAGCTCGTAGATGAGCTGATCTTCTCTGAAAAAGACCTCAGTGGAGTTAATAATGACGATGCTGATGATTTCAACCTCCTAAAAGATGTGATTAGAAAATAACTTCTTGCTATAATGTCTGAGATCAGTAATAAATTCAATACAAAGACATTTGATGAAAAACTGGATCTCCAGTTTAGACCAGATGAGCTTCTGATTGATCACTTCTGTCAGTGCTGTTGGGTTCAGTGTCCATTCTGTACAGCTATCTGCACCAACACCATAGAAAACCATGATGGAGATCACAGTGTTCCTTTCCACAGAGTCATTGGAATTAATGGATGGCATTATCGTCTAACAGGTAGTCTCAGTGCAGATATTTGCACACATTTAGTGGCAAGTGATGAAACCTTTTTTACATCGGATGGAGAGTTTCCATTTAAAGAATACAGCAGAGCAAAAGGAGTTTATGCAGACTGGAGCATCACCCCTGACCGATCCGAGATGCTGTACTGGAAGTGGTTTGTGTGGAGATTCAAGAAAGATCTGGAAAATCACTACAAGAGAAAATTTGGTGGAAGAGGTGAAATTCCAAATTAATAGAAAATGCTCAAACAGGATGCAATTGATAGTTTGGATAAATACATTAAAAAATATATACAAATGAATAGAGCAGGGGGAAAAAAACACAATATAAAGTATAAACATGTCATTCCTAGATGTTTTGACTGGATGTATTCCAGCATGTATACTTTCTTTTTTAATTAAATTCAATCCAATTCAAGTGTATTTGTTTAGCGCTTTTCACGATACAAATCGTTGCAAAGCAGCTTTACAAAAAAAAAAACACTGATGTGAAGCGTGTGCTCGTTCCACTGTTCCCGCGCACTGTTTCCGCTTATCTTTTTATCATCTTATAATATTTACTATATATTTAAGTATTGATCACAGGATCGATTTTAAGGTTTGGAAAGCTTTGCCGACTGTGCTGTATATGTATGAAATATGAATTCAGATAAATGACCAATGTAATTCTACTAATATATATATATACAGAGCGATTGTATAATATATAATACAAGCTGTGCTTTTGGGAATATGTGGTACCTATTTACTGCAAAATTACTCAACTACATTATTAGCTTGCGTAATTATTATGTTTTTATTTAAAACAACCACTTAAATGATGATCAAATTAAAACATTCAAATTTGAGTTGTATCTGTATATTGATCTGATTGAACTTGTAGGAATTACAGTTTTAGACAAACAGACTCACTATCGGATTCTGTTTCCCCTATGTTTCTTATACAGGGAGGTTCTAACATTTATCAAACTGATCCTGGTGAAGCAATAGCCCATTTTTCATCACATTATAATGTTTATTGTATATTTAGGTAGGCCTATTGATCACAGGATATATTTGAAGGTTTGAATGGCTTTGGCCACTGTGCTGTATATGTATGAAATATGAATTCAAATAAATATAAAATGCATTTCTATCTCTTACAAGTATGTGTTTCTGTGTTGTGTGTGAGTGTGTTCATTCCAATTTATTGGCATGCTTGTTTACATACATAATACAAAACAAATGAAATAACGCAATGTATATATATATATATATGTACAGGGTTTGAAATTAACACCCGCCAAAAATCAGCTGTGACGGGTAACGCTGTCAAATCACTAGCCAATTTGGCGGGTTACTTTTCGTAAATTATGTTTACTAATTAATTTCTTGAGGAAGTTCATGTAAGCCAAATCTGCACAGATTTAGTGTAAATACTGAACTCGAGACTCATCATGATATATTAAATAAGCCTAATTGCGCAGCATCTGGGCATCTAGCTTACTTGAACATACCCAGAAATGTAGCTACTGGCCATCGGGAGCACCGGGACATTCCCGGTGGGTCGATCGCCGAAGCGAGGAAGACCTCATATTAGGCGCTGTTTTTAAATTACAGCCCACGCGAAACTGCAAAAAGCAAGTACTCCAAAAGTGTGAAGCGGCGCTACCAGGTGCATCCGCCAGCCGCGCGTTAAAGCAGAGCGGGATCAGTCTCCCGCACACCACTGCGCTTCTGTCACGATTTATAAGAGATAAACAGCACAAATCGCTCGATCCATTCAGAAATGAATCAGAATTGTGTTATACAGTTGTGTGATATGACAACATTAATGGTTCTGCCTGAAAACAGCCACGACAAGGTAAAATGCATGTAAACAAACTGCAATGTAAACAAACTTTAATAGCTTATTTCTCTTTAAATCTTTCATTCTAATTCATTTTAATTTAAGTAAACTGTTAATTCAGTAAGAGCCTGATTATAGATAAAAATCAGTGTCTCTGTAATTTAGAGACACTTATAAATGA